>NW_024745579.1:0-11700 GCF_018991925.1 Homarus americanus | reverse complement strand
ACTTATAATGTGCAATATCTTGATAACACATTAGCTGCAACATTACACATAGTCCAGTGTATGTGTAGTGAGGGACATCTACCTAAATGAGTTACAGAATGTGGAGTTGAGGCAAAAAAAAGTTGGGACATGTTTGAGATCATCAGTTGAGCCAAACGTTTATACTCAATATTGTTTTAATGGTATTTTAGAGCGACCGAAAAATGTAAACAAAATGGCCGGTTAGGTGACACATACCTTACAAGAAATAAACATGAGAACGAACACACACACACACACACACACACACACACACACACCAGTTTTACCCACATTATCACCAGACTATCGGCATACCTGGTCGGTGGACACCTGCCTCCTCCTCCTCCTCCTCCTCACCTTGCTAATATGCTAATATGCTAATATGCTCTGGTATGTTCCAGTCTATTTAAGATATGCTCCTATCTATCTTAAAGAGCTTATGCTAGGTTGGTCTGATATGCTCCTCAAAGACTATGCTGATATACTCTTGTCATCTGATATGCCATTATGTTCATATCACTCTAAAGGATATACTAATATGTTCTGATATGTTGGTATGGTTCTGTCTCTCAGAGGGTGTGCTGATGTACTATAAGAGCATATGGGGTATGCTGATATACTTGGTTATGTAGCTAGGCTCATATCTCTCTTACAGGGTATGCTAATATACCCTGATATGCTTGCATCTATCTCTGAGCGTATACTGGTTGACTGTAATGACATAAGAGATATGCTGGTATGCTTCTAAGGAAATATGTTAACATACTCTAATAATAATTTGAAATGAGGTTAGCTATACCTTAGATTCAGGGGATATACTGATATGATATGAATTAACCTAGAAGTATACTGATATGTTCTCAAGGCATTCAGGGGATCTGTTAGTACGCTTCGACATACTTTCGGAACAAGGTAAACTGGACCTTCAGAAGATAGGGTGATATGCTGACATATTCTGATGGATCTAAGAGAGAGTGGAAGACTATGAGAGCTAGTTAATATACTCAGGTATGTTGATATCCCTTCATGGCACTTGGGATATATGGTAATATACTCCGATGTGTCTCTTTTTATATACTGATATGCCACTAATGGGTCCCCAGAAAGCAGGAGACAAGTTGATCTGCTTCGAGGACACTAATCTGTATAATGATTTTTTCCCTGACTGTTAAGAAGTATACTGGTATATTTCAAATGTTGCTTAGTATTATAGTATACTTTGGGCTGTTCTGAACATATTTCACAGCTGATTTTCAGAAATATATGCTGCTGTCACTGGCTTGTTTATTCCGGAGACATTGATTATACTTTGAGTATGTTGATATGCTTTGTTACCAGTCAAGGAATATGCTGATATGTTCTGACAATTCTCAGTGATTACCCTGATATACTTAGATACCTGACAGTATTTATTGGAGTATAGTGTCCTATACTCTGATGTCATTCTAGTGATATGCTGATGAGCTGACATACCGCTTTATGTAACTGTGATATATTGAATCATATACATCCATTCCTCACGCTTAATATATATGATATTCTAAACAATGCTGATATTATTTATGTTATACCCTGATTATATACTAACATACTACAGTGTCATTTATAGTGTATGATATTAAACATTCGGGGTATACTTTGAGGTTATTTAGAGAATATGATGGCAAACGGTGATATACTCTGATGCCATATTTGGTATACACAGATATATTGATATAATTTATATAATATACCGATAGATATAACTAAATATCTGTGAAGTAAATCCTGTACTTTTTGATATACCATTCAGGGTGAAGGTATGCTAATATACCACGATAGCACCCGTCTCTCAGCGCTAATATACCCTGATGGCACACTTAACATCCTGGCGCCGGTCGTGGGGTATACTGATATGCTAAAGTCTTCTTCATCTTCTAATATCTCGACTTCAGTTTCGTAAACTGTGATTACTTAAACGTATTTAACGCTCGTTTACGTAACTTTTTTGTAGAATAAATGAATGTATATCCGGGGTTCTTCTGTTTCTTTGTCCATCTGATGTTTGCGTCCATGTTGAGGAGAACCACTTAGCAGGGCTCGCATTTTCCCATAATGTGTTACCTCAAGTTCCATAATTTGTACTTAGTGAAGCCACGATATCCCGCGTTATGTTGCCCGTCTTACTTCCTTCTGAGTTATGTGTCTTAAGTTGGTGAAAAAATTAAATTAAGGCTGAATTATTGTTAAATGTTAAGGTATTATAGTACTTGTCTGTCGTGTTGTTAATATAACATAGTTTCACCAGCAGTATGTACTCAAGAGCTTATTAACATCATTGACGAGTCAGAGCCGCAACACTGAACCAATCTATATGAACATTAACACAAAAAATAAATTGTTACATTACATCGACTATCAAGACATAACTTACAATACAAATTAATAAATAATTGTACCAGGCAGATAAAAATATTAGTTACAAAAAATTATGAAAATAGTCTCAATGTTCACGCCAGAACTTACCCCATAACAAAAGCCATACAACATTTTCCCAGTTAAGACTTCGTTAAATACAATCTCAAACTCCTTCTCAGAAACTGTGTGTTGGTGGTGTGCCACGTGTGGTGTGTGTGTGTGTGTGTGTGTGTGTGACAGCACCTTTGATTTATACAAATATTCACCCAAATGAATAACACCAAGTAATTCACCATGTTATTCACGACTCTTAGATCACTTGGCTAGCGTCTCTCAAAAGGTCGAGCCAGGGTCAGCTGATTCAGTAAACACCGCTCACATTAATAGGGACCTGCCACACTTTGCCATAAACAGATAAATTGTACCGGGAATTTTCCCCCCACACACTCATCATTGTCACTTTATGTAACTTGTTGACAAAACCCATGACTCTTCAGGCCTTTTACGCCCTTAATGCATGAGTCATAAAGGCAAGCATGAACTCCGCATGCTTCCCAGTTGGGCACTGTAAACGCTTCTGCGCTTCACCTTGCACAGGATGTAAGGGGGTGCCCAATAAACTAGCCCCCTCGTGGGCAATCTGTAATCACTACCACTGTCTCGCGGCCCAGAGTAGTAGTTGGACATATCACTAGACAGGGAAATTCACACTTAACACAAGTGTTATCTCAAGGTCATATTCACAACACTTCCCTGACAGAATTCATAATTTATTTTCTCATATTACATCTGTGTGTATACCTGCTACTAGATAAACAGAAAATGCCAAGAAGTGTTTACATCAAGCGCTGCCACTTAAGAGTTCCAAGAACTAAATTAAAACAATTAGTGTGTGTGTGTGCATGGTGTGAGTGTGCATGGTGTGTGTGTGTGTGAGTGTGCATGGTGTGTGTGTGTGCATTGTGTGTGTGTGTGTGTGTGTATATGGTGTGTGTTTGTTTGTTTGTATGGTGTGTGCATGGTGTGTGTGTGTGTGTGTGTGTATGTGTGTATGGTGTGTGTATGTGTATGGTGTGTGTATGTATGGTGTGTGTGTGTGTGTCTGTGTGTGTATGTGTGTGTATGGTTTGTGCATGTACGGTGTGTGTATGAGTGTGTGTGATTGTGCATGGTGAGTGTGTGACTGTGTATGGGGTGAGTGTGTGTGTGTGTGTGTGTTTCCATTGCCATGAGGATATCATACAATTCTTAAAGCACTGGTCACATGGGCGCATTTTTTTTTAGCAATTTCTTGCCGGAAAGTTATTTCGAGCAATTTTCGAGAAATTCGAGCAAGTTTTTGAAGCATTTTTATTGACAATCGTGATAGTCAATTTCTTGACTATTTCGAGCAAGATTATCGGTTCAAAACCGGGTTAATACCAGATTTAATGACACGAAACTTATTTATCGAGTATTTACCTTGGCTATATATAACATAGATCAATAACATTATGTATAAAATGCACAAACAGTTTTTTACGACACACTGAGTTTATTATTTGGGTGGTGTTTTGGCGTGTTTGTTTACAAAACACAAGCCCATACAGCCGGTCATTCTCCACACACTAACAACCCTCCCTACTGTAACTACGATAGTTGAACCAGTCTATATTAAACACTCGTTCCTCCTCCTCGCCAGCCACTTACGAGTCCCCAATAGTTTTTCTTCGCTTTCTTTCATTTCTTTTTAATAATAACAATAATACCAAGGATAGCTGCTGCGTCGTCTGCATTGTTGTTGTGATGTTCCGTCTCCCTTCTACTCCCACAGCGGCGTTAACTTTTTTTTCTTGCTGTAGTAACTGAACTAAGAGCCACTCGTGTGACCACATTTGGAAGAAATTACTCGTAATTTCTTGCTCCAAATTAATTGCTCATCAAAGGGATCGTGTGACCGTAACTTAAGTCACCCTTTAAGAAAAACTGTAAATACTGATTCACAAAACTTAAGGATAATTTCTGACTTGGAACCATCGGTGTAATGCAGAAAACAGTTATTGTATTCTAAAACCTACCCAAGAAATCTTTTACCCACTTACGATATAATTCTTTTCTATTCCATCAATAGATGTTATTTTACTTTTTTATACGTATTTTTATTTTAGCAATTTATAAACTATTTTCTTTATATACTTCATTACCTTTTAGTGTAATGAAGAGAATGAATTACAGAAGGTTTTTATAATTATATTGCGAACAATATTTTTCCTCGCAATAAATAAACAATGACGATGATCTTGTTTACAATATGGAGCTTGATGTCTTACTCCATGTTCGCTTATTACATTTTCTGCCATACCCGACTGTTCTTTTCTTTCTTGTGGTGAAGGTTTTTGACAATTGATATATATATAAAGTTGAGTTAAGAATAATGACTCTGATATTATAGCCATTAGGTCCTGAATAATAAGTGGTGTCTAAGTGAACAAATGTATGATGTCTTCAATTACCAGCGTAGTGTGGGGTAACAGTGGGGGTAGAAGCGAAGGGTAGGAGTGTAGGGTGGGAGTAAGGCATGGGAGTAAGGGGTGGGAGTAAGGGGTGGGAGTAAGGGGTGGGAGTAAGGTGGAGTAAGGCGGGGAGTAGGGGCGTGGGAGTAAGGGGGTGGGAGGCAGGGGTGGGAGTAAGGGGTGGGAGAGGTGAGTAAGGTGAGTAAGGGAGTAAGGGGTGAGTAAGGGTGAGTAAGGGGTGGGAGAGGGTGGGAGAAAGGGTGGGGAGTAAGGGGTGGGAGGCAGGTGGGAGAAGGGTAGGGAGGCAGGGGTGGGGAGTAAGGGGGTGGGAGTAAGTGGTGGGAGTAAGGGGTGGGAGTAAGGCATGGGAGTAAGGCGTGGGAGTAAGGGTGGGAGTTAGGGGTGTGAGTAAGGGGTGGGAGTAAGGGGTAGGAGTAAGGGGTGGGAGTAAGGGGTGGGAGTAAGGGGTGGGAGTAAGGGGTGGGAGTAAGGGGTGGAGCAGGGGTGGGAGGCAGGGAGAGGGGTGCGAGGCGGGGTAGGGAGGCGTGGGGAGTAAGGTGGGAGTAAGGGGTGGGAGTATATGCAAGTAAGGGTGATTAAGGGGTGGTATTAAGGGTGGGGAGCAGGCAGTAAGGGGTAGGAGTAAGGGTTGGGAGCAAGGGGTACGAGTAAGAGGGTGGAAGCAAGGGGTGGAAGCAAGGGGTGGGAGTAAGGGGTATGAGTAAGTGGTAGGAGTAAGTGGTAGGAGTAAGGGGTAGAAGTAAGGGGTAGAAGTAAGGGGTAGGAGTAAGGGGTAGAAGTAAGGGGTAGAAGGAAGGGGTGGGAGCAAGGGGTGGGAATAAGGGGTGGGAATAAGGGGTGGGATTAAGGGGTGGGAGTAAGGGGTAGGAGTAAGGGGTAGGAGTGACGAGTAAGAATGTGGGACAAGAGGGAGGGGTAGCAGTGGGGGGTAGGGTTAGGTTACAAACTTCTATTTACTTCATCATCTGTATCCTGCTGGTGATGTTCTCTCTTTAAACAATTTGTAAAATAAATAAATAAATGGTCAGGTGTAAATGGTAAGAATTTAACAGAGTAATACTGAGGTATTACAAGAAAGAACTAAAAACTGTCCACTGTGTGTATCAACATTTTATAAAAGTATTTGTGAAGCTGTAAAATACTTAGATATAAACTTTTAATTCAACTCTGTAATAAAAATAATTGCAATAATGAATCTAAACAAGAAATGAACTGGGTGAAAAAAATCTACAAAATACTAAAAATATAAAAAAGAAGAATTACAGTAAAACCTGAATCATTGTAATAAACATTATTAAACTTTTCGTTGTTATGACCTAAAACAAACAAGGAAGACTCGTCTAGATTTTCGCTCTGTGAATTAACTCCTTGGATCGCTTTTGGGCAAGAGGGGAGTTACTCCGACTTATTCCGTGAAAATATTCCCAACTGTCCATAGAATCCGTTACAGTTTCCTTTATAGTAAGTGACTCACAAATGATTAATATTCCCATTCACCAATACTTTATTATATCAGAGAACAGTGCAGAGATAAGCTGGCCAATGAGCGATGGTCAAAGATAATACAGATTTAATACTGGATTGATAAGTACAGCTATAGTGATTTGTTTCATGTTACAGTAATAATAAACTTTATCAAATGTTATAACTACCAAAGTGTTATTTTCGTGATCGATACCCTGCTGCCAGGATTATAACATCGTTTAAAAGTTCAGTAAAAATATCATGCAGATTAAAACCTAACCTAGTGTATCGTAACCTAACTTAGCCTTTCCTAAGCTAACTTAGACTATCCTAAACTAGCCTAACCTATCCTAATCACACCAAACCTAACCTATCCAAAATTTATATATCATCAACAGATTTATAGATATGTTGGAGAAATAATTATCAAAAGTTTGTTGTCTCTGCAAATGTATTTTTAAAAAAAGAAAATGAAATTAAAACTTTCTAGAGAACTCAATTGTGTCATGAGCGTTGCGGCTTGGTTAAGTTAGGTAACATTAGGTTAGGTTAGATAAGGTAAGGTAAGATTAGGTAAGGTGAGGTAGTGTTAGGGTTAAATACATTTTACTAATTTTGCATCAAAATAATCACGACTGAAGGTATCGGATAAAAAACCTCTGAATATAATTCTTTTTCTGAGAAAAAAATTTCTTTACCACTTATTTTTTGCCCCACTTTTTTTATTAAGTTTGATGAACTTAGATTAGGTTAGGTATTATTTAACTCTGAGTCATGGGTACTTATTGGATACTTGGCAGAATAACTTGTTATAACTTGGTCCTAACAAAGGCGGAGTCTAAGCAAAAATGTTCACTTGACCTCATATTTGGATTTCATTACTGAAGGATATTTACAGCTATACCACATTAATAAGGTCTATCTGCAAGTTTATTCAGTCATAAAAAAAAATATACCCTAAATGTGGACAATAAAAATCTTCTATTTTGGTACAAATTACTTGAAAAGTTGTAAGAAGACAAAAGCTGCATCTCTTCCATAAAGCGAGAAATAGAACAGCCAAGCCTCTTCTTGTCGTAAAAAAAAACTAATATTGTATTTTAGTATGTTGATGTACAAAACATTTTCTTCATTATTCTATGATAAAACAAGTCTAACAAGCATTATTAAAACATATATTATTAATTTTTTTTCATGCAATCCGGAAATAGCGACTACTATATCCAGGTTGATTGTGTTGAGGTCCTGTAAGTTACAGGCTAGATTACGAGCTCACTTACGGAGTTCGATGCCAAATATTTGTTTTGAGAATCCCGATCGGAGACTGTAAGTCCAGTTACTTGGTAAACAAGTAGATACAGTGAAATAAACTGCTGTACCTAAATATTATGTAACTCAAAATATATTCCCAAAACAGCACGCTTACAGATGAAAATAAAAAAAAGCATAAATAATACAAACAAAATCAATTAATATGTTTTTTATTACAGTATTTTTAAATATCAGAAGCGTAGGTTCAGCGCTTCTTTTGTGTCTTTTTCCCGGTGAAGATGTAGTCTCCCCATGGCAGGTACTGGTCCTTTTGTACACGGCAGAAAGTGGTAGTTTCCTTCTTCTTCTTGTTGTTTTGGGTCTTGTTGTTTTGGGTCTTAGTGTGTTTTGTGGTCTGCAGTTTGTTAGATCGGGGGCCCTTCTCCTTCATCTGGCAAGGCTTCACCTCCACCTTAGTCACCTTCGATACAGTGCGTCGGAACACCATTGTGATGTACTGACACTAACAGCTCTCTCACTGAGGTCAAATCAAAATTTGACCATACAGAAAGAATTACGGTTTAATAAGGTTGGAATTTAAAGAAATTGACAACAAAATAAAGCTCTGTTTATCACTATAGTAAAGAGGGATGGTGTTTGTAAAGATGATGGATGGTGTTATAATATGTAGTGATGATGGATGGTGTTATATGTAGTGATGAAGGATGGCGTTATATTGTAGTAATGATGGATGGTGTTATATGTAGTGATGATAGGAGGGTAATATATGTAGTGATGATGGATGGTGTTATATATAGTGATGATGCATGATGATATATGTAGTGATGATGGTTGGTGTTATATGTAGTGATGCTGGATGGTGTTATATGTAGTGATGATGGATAGAGTTATATGTAGTGATGATGGATGATGTTATATGTAGTGATGATGGGTGGTGTTATATGTAGTGATGTTGGATGGTGTTATATGTAGTGATGATGGATGATATTATATGTAGTGATGATAGGATGGTTCTATATGTAGTGATGATGGATGGTGTTATATGTAGTGATGATGGATGATGTTATATGTAGTGATGATAGGTTGGTTTTATATGTAGTGATGATGGATGGTGTTATATGTAGTGATGATGGATGGAGTTATATGTAGTGATGATGGATGATGTTATATGTAGTGATGATGGTTGGTGTTATATGTAATGATGTCGGATGGTGTTATATGTCGTGATGGATGGTTCTATATGTAGTGATGGTGGATGGTGTTATATGTAGTGATGATGGATCGTGTTATATGTAGTGATGATGGATAGTATTATATGTAGTGATGATGATGGATGGTGTTATAAGTAGTGATGATGGATGTTATATGTAGTGATGAAGGATGGTGTTAGTGAAGATTGTGAAGTGAGATGTAGTGAAGATTGTGAAGTGAGATGTAGTGAAGATTGTGAAGTCAGATGTGGTGAAGATTGTGAAGTGAGATGTAGTGAAGATTGTGAAGTGAGATGTAGTGAAGATTGTGAAGTGAGATGTAATGAAGATTGTGAAGTGAGATGTAGTGAAGATTGTGAAGTGAGATGTAGTGAAGATTGTGAAGTGAGATGTAGTGAAGATTGTGAAGTGAGATGTAGTGAAGATTGTGAAGTGAGATGTAGTGAAGATTGTGAAGTGAGATGTAGTGAAGATTGTGAAGTGAGATGTAGTGAAGATTGTGAAGTGAGATGTGGTAAAGATTGTGAAGTGAGATGTGGTGAAGATTGTGAAGTGAGATTTGGTGAAGATTGTGAAGTGAGATGTGGTGAAGATTGTGAAGTGAGATATGGTGAAGATTGTGAAGTGAGATGTAGTGAAGATGTGAAGTGAGATGTAGTGAAGATTGTGAAGTGAGATGTAGTGAAGGTTGTGAAGTGAGATGTAGTGAAGATTGTGTAGTGAGATGTAGTGAAGATTGTGAAGTGAGAGGTAGTGAAGATTGTGAAGTGAGATGTAGTGAAGATTGTGAAGTGAGATGTAGTGAAGATTGTGAAGTGAGATGTAGTGAAGATTGTGAAGTGAAATGTAGTGAAGATTGTGAAGTGAGATGTAGTAAAGATTGTGAAGTGAGATATGGTGAAGATTGTGAAGTGAGATGTAGTGAAAGATTGTGAAGTGAGATGTAGTGAAGATTGTGAAGTGAGATGTAGTGAAGATTGTGAAGTCAGATGGTGAAGATTGTGAAGTGAGATGTGAAAGAAGATTGTGAAGTGAGATGTAGTGAAGATTGTGAAGTGAGAGGGATGAAGATTGTGAAGGAGATGTAGTGAAGATTGTGAAGTGAGATGTAGTGAAGATTGTGAAGTGAGATGTACGAAGATTGAAGGAGATGTAGTGAAGATTGTAGAAGTGAGATGTAGTGAAGATTGTGAAGAGATGTAGTGAAGATTGTGAAGTGAGATGTAGTGAAGATTGTGAAGTGAGATGTAGTGAAGATTGTGAAGTGAGATGTAGTGAAGATTGTGAAGTGAGATGTAGTGAAGATTGTGAAGAGATGCGGTAAAGATTGTACGAGATGTGGTGAAGATTGTGAAGTGAGATGTGGTGAAGATTGTGAAGTGAGATGTGGTGAAGATTGTGAAGTGAGATATGGTGAAGATTGTGAAGTGAGATGTAGTGAAGATGTTAAGTGAGATGTAGTGAAGATTGTGAAGTGAGATGTAGTGAAGGTTGTGAAGTGAGATGTAGTGAAGATTGTGTAGTGAGATGTAGTGAAAATTGTGAAGTGAGAGGTAGTGAAGATTGTGAAGTGAGATGTAGTGAAGATTGTGAAGTGAGATGTAGTGAAGATTGTGAAGTGAGATGTAGTGAAGATTGTGAAGTGAGATGTAGTGAAGATTGTGAAGTGAGATGTAGTAAAGATTGTGAAGTGAGATATGGTGAAGATTGTGAAGTGGGATGTAGTGAAAGATTGTGAAGTGAGATGTAGTGAAGATTGTGAAGTGAGATGTATTGAAGATTGTGAAGTGAGATGTAGTGAAGATTGTGAAGTGAGATGTAGTGAAGTTTGTGAAGTGGGATGTAGTGAAGATTGTGAAGTGAGATGTAGTGAAGATTGTGAAGTGGGATGTAGTGAAGATTGTGAAGTGAGATGTAGTGAAGATTGTGAAGTGAGATGTAATGAAGATTGTGAAGTGAGATGTAGTGAAGATTGTGAAGTGAGATGTAGTGAAGATTGTGAAGTGAGATGTAGTGAAGATTGTGAAGTGAGATGTAGTGAAGATTGTGAATTGAGATGTAGTGAAGATTGTGAAGTGGGATGTAGTGAAGATTGTGAAGTGAGATGTAGTGAAGATTGTGAAGTGAGATGTAGTGAAGATTGTGAAGTGAGATATAGTGAAGATTGTGAAGTGAGATGTAATGAAGATTGTGAAGTGAGATGTAGTGAAGATTGTGAAGTGAGATGTGGTAAAGATTGTGAAGTGAGATGTGGTGAAGATTGTGAAGTGAGATTTGGTGAAGATTGTGACGTGAGATGTGGTGAAGATTGTGAAGTGAGATATGGTGAAGATTGTGAAGTGAGATGTAGTGAAGATGTGAAGTGAGATGTAGTGAAGATTGTGAAGTGAGATGTAGTGAAGGTTGTGAAGTGAGATGTAGTGAAGATTTGTAGTGAGATGTAGTGAAGATTGTGAAGTGAGATGTAGTGAAGATTGTGAAGTGAGATGTAGTGAAGATTGTGAAGTGAGATGTAGTGAAGATTGTGAAGTGAAATGTAGTGAAGATTGTGAGGTGAGATGTAGTAAAGATTGTGAGGTGAACATAAGAACATAAGAACATAAGAAAGTGGGATACTGCAGGAGGCCGACTGGCCCATACAGGGCAGATCCCTTTCACACCCATCCCAGCACTTCCATGTGCCTATCCAACTTCGCCTTGAAGCTCCCTAGCGTCCCCGATCCTACTATAGCATTCGGTAGCCTATTCCACATATCCACAACTCTATTACCAAACCAGTGCTTGCCTATATCCTTTCTGAATCGGAATTTATCTAATTTAAA
>NW_024745578.1:0-25075 GCF_018991925.1 Homarus americanus | reverse complement strand
TGTAATTCTAAACATATTCAGGTCATAAGAACCACTAATTCCCCACCCAACAATGGGTGACCTGATATTGCATCATGTCAGGTTAGTAACATGACCCAATATCTCCCACCCAACCTTCATCACAAGTGTTAAGACATGATTAGTTATGTATTACAGTCAATTGACTGAAGTGTGTAACAGAGACGTGACTGATCGCCCAAGCTACTAACGAGCTGATCAGTGGTAAAGCAGATAAAAGTAACAGCTCTATTCACGCCCGTATCATATACTATAGAGCTTTTGTTTTTTTTAAATACAATTATTTAACCAAACTTTTAGATTAATTATACATGATTATTTTGATAAAAAAATGGCGTGTCTAACAAAACTAGAACTGATTGTACTGACTCCGGTATCAACATTTCTGACTTTTTTTTATAAAAGAATGGAATTCGCATCACTATATCATATAGAAATATTTCGTTTTAGGATATCTTATTGGAAATGTTTCGTAGAGAAATTATTAAGGATCATTATGGTATCAAATTCATCTCCCTATCACAATTAGCCACGCTTAAGTGAGGAAGGGGGAAGAAAAGTGACTGCGCGACCCTCCCCCTTCACCCCCAGAAAAGCACTCCCGGGATGAGAGATTTCCGGTTAACAAGACAACTTTCTCAAACCCAGAAAAATTCCTTATCCTCGGAACTTTTTCCAGTTACTGAAAAAAGTTTCAGTGTCTAAACTAGACCTCTTGCACAGAAGCACACTAGTCCACTTCCCCAGAATGTTTCTGGGTACCGGAGATGTTTTCCTCGAGTCTAAACTACTGCACTGGAATCCATAAATACAGTTCTAATTAAGTTAGTAACATCATTTCTTAACTGTAATAATTCAGAATAATTTAAAAATTAAAAATCTATAGATATGGGCATGAAAAAAGCTGTGTGTTAGAGCAAAGACTTATTTTCTACTCCCATGGAGCTATGGGAGATTAGTGGATCTCATGTAACTGACCTGACCTGATGCAATGTCAGGTGGAGGTAGGATAGGGGATTAATGGTCTCAAATTACTGACCTGATGGAATGACAGGTTACCCTTTCTTGGTCTCAAGACGTCTTGAATAAACACGAAACCTAAAATATTTTTAGGGAGATTGTGATAGGGATAGATGTAAGTATAAATGAGACAAGTTGTATCCCTTCAACATTAATTTACATAACATTTTAAAATATGGAGTGAGAAAGTAGAAAGGTGTGGGTAATTCGAGAGATGGAATGGAAATGAGTGTTGCCAAGCTCTCCTCAACAGCTGATATTTAACACGACACCAAGCAGTCACACACGCAGATGTGTCTTAATTCCATTGCTGGGAGTGTGTAAGTGGTGCTGGAATGTGTGTGTGTGTGTTGGGGTGTGTGTGGGGTTGTTGGAGGGTGTTTGTTGGAGGGTGTGTTTGTGTGTGACGTAGGGGTGTGATGTGTGGGTGGTGTTGGTGTGTGTTGATGGAAGCAAACCTTTTTGAAGGGTAGGGTCGAGTGGTCAGTCCCCCTCTCCTAACGCAAGCATGGTTAATTGTGATAGGGAAGTGAATTTGATACCAAAATGATCTTTAATAAATTCTCTACGAAACGTTTCCAATAAGATATCCTTAAACGAAATATTTCTATATGATATAGTGATGGGAATTCTATTCTTTTATACAGTACAGTCTGGGTTTAAGCGGATATTTTATACGCGGCACCTGTCCAGAAGCGATAATTATTATTTTCGCGGTAAATGCCATCATAACGCGGCAAGAGGTGGGGCAAGGTGCTAGGCGCTGACGTCAGACTCGCGTTGATGACGTCGCAGACTGTGATTGGGCCACGTATCCTTACCACCCACGCACCCCCTCTGCCGCAACCTGTGATTGGTCTATTTAACCTTACCACCGCTGCCACCCACCCTCTCGACCACCGCCGCGCCAGTCTGACTGTCCCCGCGTATATTCACTCGTGCCCAGGAACCGGTTTTGTTTTTTTTTTACACAATGGCTTCCGCTGGACCCCCACCACCCCCGAGAAGCCCTGAACTACCTGGCCCAAGCTGCCCCAAGCCCAAGAAGGTGCAACGCGCCTTAAGCTATGAGGTATAGTACAAGATCGTCCAAGAGTTAGAAAAAGGCACGAGACAGGTGGATCTGGCCGGACAATATGGAGTGAAAGAATCTACGATCCGCACTATCAAGAAGGATGCCAGCAAAATCAATGAACACATGAACATTACCAAGGCTGTAGGTGCCTCGCTGGTGAAATATTGCCACAATAAGGTGCAGCTGAAGACCGAGAGTTTGTTGGTAAGCTACATTATTCGTCAGTCAAGAAGGAACGTGGCTGTCGACACTAGGGCACTGCAGGACTACGCCCGAGAACTCTATGCAGCAGTAGCAAGAAAAATGGGGGTTGCAGAGCCCAAGCCCTTCAGTGCTTCCGCTGGGTGGCTGCAAGGTTTTAAACGACGCAACAAGATCACAAATATTGAGATAGTCAGAGAAGGAGCAAGTGCCGACCGGCCTGCCACCAGGAATTTTCCCTCATTTTTACGAAAAATTATGGAGGAAGGACAGTACACCGACGACCAAGTGTTCAATATGGATGAATCAAGGTTGTACTGGAAGAAATGGCCATCCAAGACCTTCGTAGTCAAGTCTGCTAGCAAGTGTCGGGGACGCAAAATGCAGAAGGAGCGCATCACCGTACTGTTCACCACCAATGCCTCAGGCACTGCTAAGCTGAAGTTGTCTGTGATCCACCAAGCCCGCAAGCCGCATGCCTACAAGAATATGGACATGAGCAAGTTAAATGTCCACTGGCTAACCTCAGGGAAGGTCGTGGATGTTCTCTGGTCTGTCCCTCTCCTGGTTTGATAATTGTCTCATTCCCGATATCAAGGAATTCTGCATGGAAAATAATGTGCCATTCAACATTTTGTTGCTCCTCGACAATGCACCAGGACACTCGCCCCTTTTGCTGGATCGTCACCCTAACGTAAAAGTGGTCTTCCTTCCCGCTAACACTACGTCATTAATCCAGCCCATGGATCAGGAGTTGATTTGCAACGTGAAGGCTGCTTTCTCCACCAAGAAGTTTCGGCTCCTGAACGACTTCACCAACACCAAGGATGAACTGCAGTACCTAGAGAGTGGCACCGATAGCGAGAGTGAGGACGAGGAACACGAACAAGATTTGGCGGACCATGAAATGTGGGTCAAGCAGTTCTGGAAGCTGCTTAACGTGATGAAGGCTGTTGATTTCTTGGTGGAGGCATGGGGACAGCTATCTGTGGCAACGATTCGGCACGCGTGGCGGCATGTGGTGGAGGGTATCCCAGGTGGGAGGCAGAGGCAAGCGGTGGCTGGCGAGGCTCAGTCTGTTTCTGTGGCATTGGAGAATGCAAGAGAGGCTGCACAAGGTGTTAGAGCTGCAGGCTTCTCCGAGACCACCAACAACAATATCCTGGAGGTAATCAGGCAACCTGAGGTGACTGTGGACGAGATGTTGGAAGATGATGACATCAGTGAGCAGCGAGGTGTTACAGAAGAACAAGAGCAGAAACTAACACATGCTGATGTGAAGGAAATCATAGAGTTAGCTGAGAGAATGAAGCTCATCCTTGCCAAAGACCCAGTCAATCATTGCTACAAAGTGTTGAATAACCATCTGTTGAAATGCCAGCTGTATCACGACCACATCAATGCTAGCCGTCAACAAAACATCACTGAGTTCTTCACCCGCCAACCACCACAGCCAGCCCCTATCAGTGACAGTGAGGATATGGACTTCGAGGGGTTTGACGATGAGGCCCTGCTAGCCTCTGTGGTGACATTATTTTGTATTTAATTCACTTTAGAATGGCTGGCAAGCGTACGAGTGAGAGTGCTGGTAGTGCTCAGAAGAAAAGGAGAAAGTCTATTACTTTTGAGACAAAAATGAAGGTAATAATGCAGTATGAAATGGAAAAACTGTAGCAACAATTTCACGTGACTTAGGTTTCTCGCACTCGACCATATCTACTATTTTGAAGGACAAGGAACGTATTCGTGAGATAGTGAAAGGATCAGCATCTATAAAGGGAACTATAATAACGAAGAAAACACAAGGTCCCATTCACAAGATGGAAAAATTACTTGTGATGTGGATGGAACACCAGATACAAGAGCGTGTACCCTTAAGCCTTCTAACCCTACAGGCTAAGGCAAGAAGCCTTTTCGAAAGCCTGAAGGAACAGGCAGGAGATGAGTGCAAGCAAACCTTCACAGCAAGTCATGGGTGGTTTAACAGATTTAAGAACCGCTACAGTTTACATAATGTTGAGGTGAGTGCAGGGGCAGCTAGTGCTGATGTTGTTGCTATCGAAGCTTTTAAGGAGGAGCTAGATAGTGTCATCGTGGAAGGAAATTATTTGCTTGAGCAAATATTCAATGTGGATAAAACTGGATTATTAGGGAAGCGCATGCCTGAACAGACATACATCCACAAAGAGGCAAAACAATGCCAGGATTCAAGGCATTCAAGGACCGAATTACACTTCTGTTGGGGGGAAATGTTGCTGGTTTCAAGATAAAGCCCCGGGCTTTTAAACATGTCAGCAAGCAAACACTGCCAGTGTTTTATCTCAGTAACAAGAAAGCCTGGATGACCCTAGTACTGTTTGAGGATTGGTTCATGAATTGTTTCATTCCTCGAGCCAAGGAGTATTGTCTGCAACAACGGATTCCATTCAAGATTTTGCTAATTATGGATAATGCTCTGAGACACCCACCACGCCTGGACGATATGCACCCTGATGTTAAGGTAGTCTACATTCCACCTAACACTACCTCTGTCATCCAACCCGTGGATCAAGGTGCTATTGCAGCTTTTAAAGCTAATTATTTACATACGACCTTCACTCAGGCTGTTGCTGCTACTGAAGGTGAGAAAACGCTCAGACAGTTTTGGAAGGACTACAACATTTTGACATGTACAATGAACATTATTGCAGCATGGGATGAGGTTACAGAACAGTGCATGAATGGAATATGGAAGAAAGTACTGAAAAGATATGTGAACAGTTTCAGATGATTTAATGAAAATGAAGTAATTTCTGAGATTAGTAACAAGATAGTGGAGTTGGATAAACAGCTTGAGTTAAAAACTGATAATGAAGATGTTGAACAGTTGGTTGAAAGTGTAGCAGAAGAGCTAAGTAACGAGGATCTTATCGAACTGGAAGCACACAAAAATGCAGAGGAAGAAGAGAGTCTAAATGTAGAAGAAGAACCTGCACCCCCCAAAAAATTTTCAGTGAAGCAAATGGCAGAGGCATTTGCTACAATTAATAAGGGGATGCAAATGTTTGACGGAATGGATCAAAATGTAGAGCGTTTTGCCAAAGTTGACAGAATGGTCCAAGATGCACTTGCTTGTTACAGGGAAATTTATAAGGAAAAGAAAAAGCTAACTGTGCAGTCTAAATTGGACATCTATTTTAAGAAGTCCCCCCTTGCTGTCTCCTCACACCCCACCAGTGCTGCCTCTTCACTCCCTAAAGATGATCCAATACCTTCAACCAGCAAGTTTCCCCTGTACATAAACCTGTCTGAAGAAAGCGACATTTATGACCCACCCAGCCCTGTCTCCTCCTCCGCTTCATCCAATTAATATAGTCTCTATGTATCCTGTAAATTATGGGGGGCCTGTGTGCATTCAGCTGACTACATTAAAGGTAAGTGCACAGTCACACTGTATCCATTCTTCATTATTGATTACTTTTTGCATTTCCGACTTACGACCATACCTACTTACGACCTGGATTTGGGTCCCTAACCCCGTCGTAAGTCGGGGAGGAGCTGTAATTACAAATGGCTAAAAATTTTATCTTTTTGTGCAAAATATATGATGTTTATATTAAAATTATTTGCTGTCTTGCAAGGATTCTAGCAATGCAAATTATATTCTCCTAACTTTAGTCTGTGATATTATATAAGATAAAAACTGTAAGCCTACTGTATAACCACCAGACCCTGGCTGGGAGGAAATAGGGAGGTGACAGTGACATATTTGAGAGTTGGTGCCGAAGGTTTAGCGAAGTATTTATTTGTATATTTATGTCCTTTAGATTGAGTTTTTGCTTTTTGTTTATAAAATGTTACAGAAGTGATCAGGGAGAATATAATTTACATTGCTGGAATTCTTATAAGATAGTGATTAATTTGAATATAAACATGCTATAGTTTGCACTAGACAAAAATTTTAGTAATCATTTAGTACAGTACATTATTTTGAGTACATGTACAGTACAGCTTTGCCCTTAGGACAGATTGACTCGCGCAAAATAGGAAAGATTTGCTTTAAAATAAAACATTGTCCTTAATTGTGGGTGTCGCTTTAAATCAATAATCTTAAATTGAATCGCTTTAAATCGCCGTTCTACTGTACTCACTTTGTACTCAAATGTACTATACTAAAAGACTAAAAAATTTCTCTTGTGCAAACTATGTGATGTTTATACTTAAATTATTCATTATCTTACAAGGATTCCAGCAATGTAGGTTATATTCTGTTAAGTTTAGTCTGTGACATTTTATACGATAAAAACTTTAAGCCTAAAATTACCTTCACCCTGAATTGGGAATGCTCCTTAGGGAGGCTTCTAAACCCAGAACCCCCAAATTTTTGGTCCGAACCTTCCAAAATCCGGATTTACAGGGATGAATTTTCTAGGGTTTACTGTATAAATGTTTGTTTTTAAATTTACAGTGAACAGCAGAAGTTGTCCCAACCCAACTCCATGTTATGAGGCAGGTGATCTGGCGACACTGTATGGGAAAGTGTTGACAAATATTCTTTAAATTACTAGTTATTTAAGATTTATGATCGGAGATTGCATAAGAATACATTTCTTGTATACAATTTAAATAGTATCAATGTGTAAAATGAAGGAATATAATGTTATTAAGAAATAAATAACTCTGCTGCAGGATGATTCATAACTGAGGAACAAGACATATCCATACAGCATATATTTTTCAAAAACATTATTTTCCTACAATTTACACATTGGTATTATATCAGTTATCTACAAAAAATGTATTCTTAGTCAATCCCCAATCATAAATCTAATATAACTAGTAACTTAAAGCATATTTGTCAGCATTTTCACGTACAGTGTTATAATTGAACAAAAAAATTCGGAAATTGTCAAATATAATGTCAAAATATTCCGAACTTGGTTAATTCGAAATTTTCAACAATTCAAGTTACACAGAGCCCCTTTTATTTCGAATTAACGAGGGTATAGTGCATTTGTGATCATTTGGATGAAAATGGACTTAAATCCATAAATTTTTTACCATAATGGACCTGAGTCCGTTATTTTTTTTTTTATGGATCTTGGTCCATAATATATGAGCCTAGTCCGAATGGGTCATAGGGTCCGTTAAAGCTGAGGTCCATTATAGGCAGTGTCTGTTATATAAGGGGTTTACTGTACATTATATCTAGGCAATATGAAAATAAATTAACATAAGCTGCATCTACATAAATCTTATATATTATGGCACTTACTGTATGTACACACAAGTTAGCAACATGAGACAAATATTGATAAACTTACCTAATAAGCTTGAGTTAAGAAATGGTAGATATAACACAAGTTGTGCAGGATTTGTACTGGGACTGAAGTGAACCAGCATCCCTAACAGTGCACACATGACCTGAGGTCCTAGTAAGACAACTTTGGGAGAGGTCAAGTCACATAATATCCCCAGGAAGAAAGATACTGCTACTTGTAAGGCTACTGGATGAACAGCCAAGATCTGTTTGCTATCACTTTTTGACATTAACTGAAAAAAAATTAAATACAAATATTACAGAAACCAAAAGTTTAACAAGACAAAAAATTTTATTTGCAGTAAAATAACTTTGTCACTGCACTTAAACACTAATACAGTACTGTACAGTGGAGTCTCGATAATTCGCGGGTTAGGAACAACTAGACATTGTGAATTACGAAACTGTGAATTATAGTTTAATTGTTTTAAATGGAATAATTAGTTTGATTCCAGAGGCGAAAATTTTTCTATAAACTGTTTCAGAACTGCTTTAATACACACTACAAATCATACATAATACATAAAAAAATACAGTAACACATAGATATTGTACAAAAAGTATTTCTACGTTACATAAACAGCTCCCCCTCTTCTGTTGGTTGCATCAATACACCAACATCTAAACAGGCAGGCACCACACAATAACTCACAATAACTCATCTGGGGGGAAAAATTATTACTTTAAAATAATGTTTTAATAACTCCGTCCCAAATGAACCTAAATAATATGTGAATTATGATGAAATTGCAAAATGTTGTATTAAGGAGGTCAGAGGGGCACCTAGAGGTAGGAAGGGGGGAGGGTAAGGGAGGGAAGAAGATAAACCTTAGTCCACTGCCCAATAGTCGTACCTCCCACACACAGTTCACTCCCCACTCTTCATTTTTCTAATTTTATAGATTTATTTTACATGTATCCCTCATTATGCAAATGAGTTAACTTCCAGAAAAGCCATTCATAAAGTGAATTTTTGTATCTCGAATAACAGAACATAAAGAGAAAAAAAGGATTTGGCGCCCAAATAACAAAGACAACCCCAATATCATACCCCAAAAACATGAAATTGGTTCACGAACAACAGAATACTTACCTAACTAAATAAATAGTACACAACTACTGTAATTTATTCCCTAAACATTAAAAACATTAATAAAATATTATCAAGATAAAAATATGGCTCTTAACCATTCAGGAAAAGCTAAATGAAAGTTTAACACAGCCGCAATTTGCATAGATGTTGGCTGCATGGCCTCAAACCTCGCCATAGCAATGCAGCCCAGGATTGTGTGAGCATGTAACTGAGTATATTATAGAAAAGTGAAGAAATTAAGTTTATCTACCTGAAATTACCAATTGAAAAATAACCATAACATAGCTCCCCTACCTAACTCTCGCTGGTGAATAAAGAAATGCTATTACTTTCATATATATATATATATATATATATATATATATATATATATATATATATATATATATATATATATATATATATATATATATATATATATATATATATATATATATATATATATATATATACCCCGACTTACGACTATACGGACTTACGTCCAATGGTACTTACGACCTGCTTTGACCGTACGTCCATACGGGACATACGACTGCGACCGCCGTGACCAAAAATTTTTTCAAATGACGCGCGCATTTTCTATACCGAAACGTTTCCGTCCCGGGCGAGAGGGAGGGGTGTCTTGGGTCGCCTCGTGGCTGCACTCACTCAGTGGAGCGCTTTGTTTGTGTTTGGCTATCGTATCCTATACTGATCGCGCTGTGAACTTTCGTTATTATTGTATTTAATTGACTTTATAATGACTGGAAAGCGTAAAAGTGAGAGTGCTGGTGGTACTCCAAGGAAAAGGAGACAGGCAATTACTTTTGAGATGAAACTGAAGATAATAACACAGTATGAGAATGGAAAAACAGTAGCAACGATCTCACGCGACCTAGGTTTCTCACACTCGACTATATCCACTATTCTGAAGGACAAGGAACGTATTCGTGAAGTAGTGAAAGGAACAACACCTATAAAGGGAACTATAATAACAAAGAAAAGACAAGGTCCTATCCACGATATGGAAAAATTATTGGTGATATGGATAGAAGACCAGATGCAGAAGCGTGTACCCTTAAGTGTTCTAACCATACAGGCTAAAGCAAGAAGCCTGTTCCAAAGCCTGAAGGAGCAGGCAGGAGATGAATGTGATCAAACCTTTACAGGAAGTCAAGGGTGGTTTGATAGATTTAAAAAACGCTACAGTCTACACAGTGTTAAGGTGAGTGGAGAGGCAGCTAGTGCCGATGTTGGTGCTGCCGAAGCTTTTAAGGAGGAGTTAGATGATGTGATTGTGGAAGGGAATTATTTGCCAGAGCAAATATTCAATGTGGATGAGACTGGATTATTGTGGAAACGCATGCCTGACCGGACATACATCCACAAAGAGGCAAAAAAAATGCCCGGATTCAAGGCATTCAAGGACAGAATTACACTTCTGTTTGGGGGGAAATGTTGCTGGTTTCAAGCTAAAGCCCTTCATGATCTATCATTCAGAGAACCCCAGGGCTTTTAAACATGTCAGCAAGCACACACTGCCAGTGTTTTATCTCACTAACAAGAAAGCCTGCATGACCCTAGTACTATTTGAGGATTGGTTCATGACTTGTTTCATTCCACGAGCCAAGGAGTATTGTCTGCAACAAAGGATTCCATTCAAGATTTTACTGATATTGGATAATGCTCCGGGACACCCACCACACCTGGACGACATGCACCCTGATGTTAAGGTAGTGTACATGCCACCTAACACTACCTCTATCATCCAACCCATGGATCAAGGTGCTATTTCTGCCTTTAAAGCATATTATTTACGCACGACCTTCGCTCAGGCTGTTGCTGCTACTGAAGGTGAGAAAACGCTCAGACAGTTTTGGAAGGAGTACAACATTTTGTCATGTATAAAGAACATTAGTGCAGCATGGGATCAGGTTACAAAACATTGCATGAATGGAATATGGAAGAAAATCCTGAAAAGATATGTGAACAGTTTCAAAGGATTTAATGAAAGTGAAGTTATTTTGGATATTAGTAACAAGATAGTGGACTTAGGTAAACAGCTGGAGTTAGAAATTGATACTGAAGATGTTGGACAGTTGGTTGAAAGTGTAGCAGAAGAGCTCAGTAACGAGGATCTTATTGAACTAGATGCACAGAAAGTTGCAGAGGAAGAAGAGAGACAAAATGTAGAAGAAGAGCCTGCACCCCCCAAAAAGTTTTCAGTGAAACATATGGCAGAGGCATTTGCTACAATTAATAAAGCAATGCAAATGTTTGATGACATGGATCAAAATTATGAGCGTTATGCCAAAGTTGACAGAATGATCCAAGATTCACTTGCTTGCTACAGAGAAATTTATAATGAAAAGAAAAAGAAAACTGTGCAGTCTAAATTGGACACCTATTTCAAGAAGTCCCCCAGTACTGGCTCCTCACGCCCCACCAGTGCTGCCTCTTCACTCCCTCAAGATGATCCAATACCTTCAACCAGCAAGTTACCACAGTACATAAACCTGTCTGAAGGAAGCGACATTGATGACCCACCCAGCCCTGTCTCCTCTTCTGCTTCTTCCAATTAATATAGTCTCCATGTATCCTGTAAATAGAAAATTATGGGGGCCCCGTGTGCATTCAGCTGACTACATTTAAGGTAAGTGCTCAGTCACACTGTATCCATTCCTCATTATTTATTACTTTTACTGTACTGTATCCATTCCTCATTATTTTTTACGTTTAGTGTACTGTATTTCATTGTAGATTTTTAAAAAAAATTTGAAAAAAAAAAAATTTTTGAATTTTTTTTATTTTATTTTATTTTTTTATCTATATCGGAATTACGACCATATCGGACTTACGACCATATCGGACTTACGACCTGGATTTGGGTCCCTAACCCCGTCGTAAGTCGGGGTTTAGGTGTGTATATATATATATATATATATATATATATATATATATATATATATATATATATATATATATATATATATATATATATATATATATATATATATATATATATATATATATATATATATATATACACAGACAGACCTCGACTTGTTTAATCGCCACGATTCTTCATTTGAATCAGCCGGACTTCACGATCGCCGAGATTTTTATAATTTTTTTTTCAATGACACACGCACGTTTCCAGTTCCATGTCTCATGTGCATCCAGCTGACTACACACAACCATCTCCTTGTTTATTGCATTCATTCCTCACATTCAATACTTTTACTGCACTGCATTCTCATTGCAGATTATTTATCATAAAAAAAAAAAAAAAAAAATTATATATGTCGATTTATTTGAATTACAATGATTTAAAGATTTAGTCCCAACCTAACGTAGTCATATGTGTGTGTGTGTGTGTGTGTGTATATATATATATATATATATATATATATATATATATATATATATATATACACCTAAACCCCGACTTACGACGGGGTTAGGGACCCAAATCCAGGTCGTAAGTCCGATATGGTCGTAAGTCCGATATAGATAAAAAAAAATCTACAATGAAATACAGTACAGTAAAAATAATAAATAATGATGAATGGATACAGTACAGTGAAAGTAATAAATAATAAGGAATGGATACAGTGTGACTGAGCACTTAACCTTTAATGTAGTCAGCTGAATGCACATGGGGCCCCCATAATTTTCTAATTATACATGGAGACTACATTAACTGGAAACGTTTCGGTATAGAAAATGCGTGTCATTTAAAAAAAAAAAAAATTTTTTTTTTTATCTATATCTGAGGCGGTCGTAAGTCCACGTAGTCGTAAGTCGGGGTCTAGGTGTATGTATATATATATATATATATATATATATATATATATATATATATATATATATATATATATATATATATATATATATATATATATATATATATATATATATATATATATATATATATATATATCGCATATACGTACTCATTAGCAGTGAAATTTTGCTCAAAGCTGCACTCTTTAGGCATTGTTCCTTATACATATCTAAGACTCCATGCCAAATTTGAAGCTGATATGTCGAGGTTTAGTCTGCCGCATTTTCTACTGAAATTTTTAAATTTACCTACAGTACTAGCCAAACAGCCGCTGTGGCGGTGCAATGTTCTGTTCAGTGTTTATCAACTTTTTTTTCATATCTCTTATTTCATTTAAGTTGTCTTGTTGCAGATGAGTATGGTGCTATGTCTATATTGATTATCAGCCTTTTCTCATTTCATTTCTCAATGTTGTGTTATTGTACTGTAATGTAGGGGAGACCTGGGTAAGTTGGCGCACTTGAAATTATTCAAATAGTTATCGTTAAGCAGTTCACACCGATTTAAGAGGCAAGAAATTGAGATGGCTAGTTTAGATAATTTGACGTCACTCTATTTTGATGGTAAGAAGACCGCCACTCGTGTGATGATAAAGAATGAGAAGACCGAGAAATGGAGTTCGAGGATGATGGTGAAAGATCATTATGTCATCATGGTTGAGCCTGGCAATGAATATCTCACACATGTGACTCCCAAGACTGGACACGGAAAGCAGATTGCCAAAACTATTCACGAGTTTCTGGTGGAGAAAAATCTAACCCAGCAGCCCATTGTGTGTGTTGGTTGTGATGGAACCAATGTAAATGTAGGATCAGAAAATGGAGTCATTCATCATCTTGAAATGTTACTTGGTCACCCGCTCCATTATTTCATATGTCAGCTTCACGGAAATGAGCTGCCTTTCCGCGCAGTTTTTTATCACTATGATGGTAAACCAAGTGGTCCTGAGCATTGGCGTGGTCCCATTGGAAAGCAGATCAAGGAGTCTTTGTCTGAGCTTCCAGTTGTCGCCTTCCAGCCAGTCAGTTTCCCTGATTTCCCTGTGTTTAATGATGAAGTGGAGAAAGATCTGTCCTGGGATCAGAAATACCTGTATAGGATTTGTAAAGGAGTTATCACAGGTGTTGTTGAAGATGACTTGGCTGCTATTGAGCCAGGTCCTCCCTGTGTGTCAAGGTGGAACACCTTATGGAGTAGAATCCTCAGGCTGTATGTAGCAACATCAAGACCCAGCCATGAGTTGAAAAGAATTGTCATTACAATAATAAAGTTCAGTGCTCCAATGTGGTTTTACATCAAGATACACCCTTACGTAACACACGGCTCAAGGAACGTATTCCAGTCCCCGCTATATATGAAACACCTGAATAGTGAGGAGGAGACGATAGTGAAGAAGGCTGTCCAGAGAAATGCATACTTCGCCCACACAGATCAACTTCTTCTTGGTATGTGTGCAGATGAGGACATGACTGTTAGAGAAAAAGCTGTCTCAATGATAAGAAAAATTAGAGAGGAGAATCAGCAAAAGGAAGAATGCACTGGCAGATCTGAAGAGGAGGAGGAAGATTCTGATGCTGCTGTTGACGAGAATTTGTTAAACTATACTGATGAGGAGGGTAAAGATGGAGATGGGAATGAGGATGTGCCTCCTGTAGTCAACATGAGAAAGGTGGTGACTCCGAAACTAAAGTGGCAAGCAAAAAACTATCATTCCATGATTAACTGGAGGAATGAACTCAAGACTGAGCCTCCTTACATTGCTTCTCTGTCAAATCTACAGGTTAATGACATTCTTGAGACACCATTAGTGGTGCCCAAGTGGCCAAACAGCACTCAGGCGGTCGAGAGGCATAAAAGTGATGACTGAAGCTTGCACTGAAGTGACGGGATACGAATCGAGAGATGGATATATTAGGCAAAGATTATTGTCTAGGAAAATGATGCCAAGGTTCCGCACAAAAAAGAATTTCAATATGAACTTGTAATGATTTTCTATACGGTGTACCTGTAAAATAACATGTGAATTAAATCGATGTCACCCATGTAAAATTTATCATTATCCTGGAAAACATTAAATGACACCTAATTTTTGGTATACACTAAAAGTTGACAAAAAGTCGTTCACGATGCGGCAGGGTAAGTATGCATGAAATGGCATGAAATTTTGCACAGGTGTTTGTTACAGCCATACAAACGATGCCTGAAAAGTGCAGCCTGCAACTCAAATAAAAGTGTTTTTTCCCTACCCCCTAACGACCATGGCCCCCTCCTCCCCAAAACTTCCGTGACGCCTCCTGGACCACAACTCCACGACCCCCTGACGGAGACACGATGATCCTCCCCATACTGGTCAGATATTATGTGTTAAAGGAATATGCTTCCTCCTTAGACTTTTTTTAAGCATTTACCTCCAGGTGAAATGTTAACCTACATCTATTGAGGATACAATCTTTCACCTACAAATTGAAAATAACACATTTGCTGTAATCAGACATATCTAATTGCCTCAACAATTGCAACCCCAGTTGCAATTGGGGTTGCAATTTCAAATTCTGTGTCATTACTAAGGAATAAAGAAGTCTCTGGTGCACTTTAAGATTAAGAGAGAAAACGGAGGACTCAGGCGTCCTCAGCGAGAGAAAACGAACTCCTATGATGGGGGACACAAGCACTCACACATGCCACTCATACTGACAGACTTGACACTCACTTACAGTCGGCCCTTCACATACGCGGGTTTAGCATTCACGGATTCGCAAATACGCGGATTGCCCCGCCGGAGGAACATTCTGTACATTGAAGTAATTGAAGTACAGTATTACCCCGCCTAACGCGGTTTCACTTAACGCGTTTTATCATATACGCGGTGCCTCGCCAGAGCTGAACTTTCACTTAACACGGATTTTTTCCACATATATGCGGTGAGTGTCCGGCTCGAGATGCTATTTTTAGATTTGCCCCACCCTGCCTGACTGCCTGTTTTAGCTCATAAAATTCATACAAATTACCCGGCCAGAATATAATTTACATTGCTGGAATTCTTATAATTTGGTGATCATTTTGAATATAAACATCATATATTTTGCATTAGACATACAAATTTTAGATAAAATTTTTTCTCTGAGTAACTATGTTATCTTTTGTGCAAAATATATGACATTTATATTCAAAATATTCCTGGTCTTACAAGGAATCCAGCAATGTCAATTATATTATCCTAACTTTAGTTTGAGGTATTATTTATTACAAAAAAGTTAAGTATTCTGGTTTTCCCACACATCTCCTTGGGACGGTTGGTGGGGGGTGGGGGGGAGGGAGGGACCGACCGACCATCTGTTACCCTGTGAAGAATATATTTTTTTTTTTTATTAACTGAAGATATTTGTTTTAGCTCATAAAATTCATACAAATTACCCGGTCAGAATATAATTTACATTGCTGGAATTCTTATAATTTGATGATCATTTTGAATATAAACATCATATATTTTGCATTAGACATACAAATTTTAGATAAAATGTTTTCTGAGTAAATATGTTATCTTTTGTGCAAAATATATGACATTTATATTCAAAATATTCCTGGTCTTACAAGGAATCCAGCAATGTCAACTATATTATCCTAACTTTAATCTGAGGTATTATTTAATACAAAATGTTAAAATTTATTTTTTTCACCCCACATCTCTTGAAGGGAGGATTGGTGGGGGGTGGGGGGGAGGGTTGGGACTGACCGCGGGGTTGGAAGAGGGGGGAGGCAAGGTGGGGTACTTTGATTGACAGATAGTGTCGTGAAGATTATTTTTTTTTTTATTAACTGAAGATATTTGTTTTAGCTCATAAAATTCATACAAATTACCCGGCCAGAATATAATTTACATTGCTGGAATTCTTATAATTTGGTGATCATTTTGAATATAAACATCATATATTTTGCATTAGACATACAAATTTTAGATAAAAATTTTTCTCTGGGTAACTATGTTATCTTTTGTGCAAAATATATGACATTTATATTCAAAATATTCCTGGTCTTACAAGGAATCCAGCAATGTCAATTGTATTATCCTAACTTTAGTTTGAGGTATTATTTATTAAAATTTAGTGGTTTTCCCCAAAAATTTCTCAGAGAGGGAAGAGCCGGCAGTGTAGTGTGAGAGGGGGAGGGAGTTGAGTCCATTATTTGAATGGACATTAACTTGGCGACTGTATTTCTCTATTTCTCTTAAGTATTAATTGTGTGCATGTACCATCATAAAATTAAGATGTTATTTTTACTACAATATAGTTATGTGTCTTCAAAAAGTGGAGTTTGGGGGTCGGGCCAGTTTCTATTGGAATTAATCCCATATGTTCTGTTGTTCACTTAACGCGGATTTCACTTAACACGGGACCTTCTGGGTTCTATTGACCGCGTTAAGTGGGGTACAACTGTATATCTGAGGCGGTCGTAAGTCCCGACGGTCGTAAGTCCACGTAGTCGTAAGTCGGGGTCTAGGTGTATATATATATATATATATATATATATATATATATATATATATATATATATATATATATATATATATATATATATATATATATATATATATATATATATATATACATACACATATACATATAAATTAGAGTGGAATTTAAAAATATAAGGAGCAGTACAACCTGGGTTGTGCAGTAATAAGGTTGAACAAGAGGACAGAGCTGTCAGGATTATGTCTAGTTGGCAATTATGTGTATTGCACTGGTAATTACTTATTTATTTACATGATAATTTCCGATAAAACGGATTTGGTGGTACAATAAAAACAGGTACTGTAAATATAGTAAGTGTTACAAGAAATATTAATACTTCGACGATAGATATTGTTTGAGAGATGATTTAAAGGAAGGGAGCGTAGTCTTTGCTCAGATGGGTGGGGGTAAGTTGTTCCACACCTTCACACCGTGATATTTTATGGAAGTCTGGGACCGAGAGGAGCGCATGGGGGGTGGTCTTAGTAGCTCTGGGTGCCTTAAGTTGTATCTCTGATTATTCCGGAACTGGAAGTAATTATTTTCAAGCAAATGATTGATAGATTTGTAAACAAAGTGGGCACAGCAGTAAGTGTTAATATCTTCGAATTTTAAAAATTTCAATATAGCAAATTTTTCGTTTGTGTGATCTGTTTTTTTCAAGTAGGTCATTGTCCGTACAACTCTCTTTTGTGCAGTAACCAGAGATTATGTTTTTGAAGAGCCAGAGGCCCCCCATAGTGTGTGACAGTGTATCAGGTGTTGGTAAACAAGATCATGATAGATTTCTTTCATTGCTGTGAGAGTGAGTGACTGTCGAGTATGATACATGATACCGCACTGTTTATTGATTTTACTGTGTATGGCTTGTATGTGGTTTCTCCAGTTAAGTTTCTCATCAACAATAACTCCGAGGAATTTAGTATTTTGTTCGCGTTTGAGGACTATATTACCAAGGTACAGGGGGTTCAAGTCTGGAGGTAAGTTTTAGTAAGGAATTTGAGCCCTAGAACCGATTACTGTATTGGCGGACTAATACTACAGCTGGTGGACCGCCAAATGCAAGCGAAAACATGTTGAGGTCCGCTCGTAAGAAACTCGATAATCGAGGATTGCTCGTTAACCGAAGTTAAGAATCTTATGGAAGGTAAATCGTTAACCGAAATCTCGTTAACCGAGGCGCTCGTTAACCAAGGGATCACTGTATGGCGCTAAGTCAACAATGACTGGCGGTCTGGCGCATGCTTGCCATCTATCGGACAATCCCAGAACCAGAAATTTGACACGGACAGTCCCTCGCTTAATTCAGATTTCGTCCGATTTATCCGATATCTGGATTAAAGGGGTCTGTTTTAACGAGGGTCAACTGTAACTTATCAACAAGGACGGTGGTAACATGTTGAATACAGTACAGTAAAGCCTCGAATACCGACGGTAATGTGTCCTCCAATATTGCAGTGTAAGGTGAATCATCTTATCATGAATCATTAATTACCATTAAAGTAAAGCAATAATAATGAGATGCATTCCCAAGTGTGACCTTTTCATATCTTTTGTGCGGCTTTTTACCCTCTTTTCCCCCCAAAACAATACAATTAATGAAAATTGCTAACTATATTCTTTAAATAATGTTTCTGAATGCACCTTGTACAATTAAATGAATAATAATATGGTCACACTAGGAGATGGGACGCCATTGTTTTCGTTTGTGTTTACAGCTGGGAGTCTGGGACGATAGTTCTACACGTGAAAATGAAGAAAATAAGACCCTGGTTGTAGCTGTAGTAAAATTAATGTAAAAAAATGAGTATACAGTGGTCCCTCGATTAACGAATACAAATGGTTCCACAGAGTCGTTCATTAACCGAAAATTTTGTTAACTGAATCTATTATTTCAATGGGATATTGGGTAATTGGTTCCAACTCACAGAAAAGTACATACAAAGTAAAGCCAAAAATGTATAAAGTCAGAAACACAACTGAAATTCCCCTAAATTGCCCTTAAATCACTATACATATACGTATATATACACTAGAACTCTTAAATCACTACTGCAATGTGATACAGGTGATTAATTTTTATCTCGTGTAAAATATATGACGTTTATATTCAAATTATTCACTGTCTTGCAAGGATTCCAGCAATGCAAATTATATTCTCCTAACTCTAGTCTGTGACATTATATAAGATAAAAACTTAAGGCCTATTGTATAACCACCAAACCCTGGCTGGGAGGGAGGGGTGACTGTGACATGTTTGACAGTTAGTGCTGAAGGTATAGTGAAGTATTTATTTGTTTATTTATGTAATTTATATTGAGTTTTTGTTTTTTGCTTATAAAATGTCACAGAAGTGACCTAGGAGAATATAATTAACATTGCTGGAATTCTTATAAGAGAGTGATTAATTTGAATATAAACAAGCTATAGTTTGCACAAGACAAAAATCTTAGTTATCATTTTGTACATTATTTTGAGTACATGTACAGTACAGCTTTGCCCTTAGGACAGTGTGTGCATGTAAATGAGTAAAAATAAATGAATAAAGTTACCTATATGGATGGCTAAATTTTAGAATGACCAATAATTTTAATATAAAAAATGCCAAAGTATTCAAGAACGCAACTTTCTTTATATTTACTCCACTGGAAACGAATGTAAACATAGAACCGATTACTGTATTGGCGGACTAGCCAATCAGCTGATGGACACAACAAAGCGTGTTTGTCGTAAGGATTACGTTAATCAAAGTTTTGTTCGTTAATGGAACTGAAAATCCTTATGAGAACTAATTCGTTATCCGAAATTTCGTTAATTAAACCGTTCGTTAATCGAGGGACCCCTGTATAGTTTTAAGAAATGTTATTTAATGCTAATAAATGGAACAATAGAAGTATCTAACCACTAATGGTAAAGACAAAAAAAAAGAGATGGATTGGGAATGCCAACATATACGTGCGCATTTTAGGATACCGCGTCATTTATCTTTTTAAGAATATGTACAAAAGATTCATTATTGTTTATTACTGAATATGTATTTGATTGAATTAATCTTTATATATGCGAAATGAAGAATACAATTCATTAATAATACTTAGAGTATTAAAACACATGAGGAGACAAGACGGCTCTGTTTTCGTGAGTGATGATGGTTCTACATTAGAAACTGGAGAAAATAAAACCCTGGTTGTAGCTGTAGTGAACTTAATTAAAAAAAATGAATACCTGTATGTATATTTTAAGTAATGTTATTTAATGTTAATAAATGGAACACTGGAAGTAGCTACCGGTAACCACTAATGGTAAAGAAATAAAGTGAGACGATTGGGAAAGCCAACGTATGAACAGTAAGTGCGTACATGTGAAAATATATCGTCATTTCTCAACATATGAACATGAGAAGCAACACATTTACTGTTCATATATGTTTTAAATAATATTTACGAATATAAAACAAAAATTCTACTCACCAATGGTGGTAAAGTCTAAAACATAAGGACAGCCAATGAATATTGTGCGAGTTTTTACTCAGGTGACGAAGTCATCGGGTTCAACTCTGGCTGAAGCTGTAAGTTCATCTCTGGCTGAAGCTGTAGGTTCAACTTTTGCTGAAGCTGTAGCTTTCCATAAAGCTGTTACTGAACCTGAAATTGATGTTGAAGCTGCTTATGATGCTGAAGTTGATGGTTTAGGCCTTCGAATAATAAAGCTGTCGAAAGAACCTTGCACAGCTGCTTTCTTTTCTCATTATACATCTTTATGTAGAATGTCATTCGTGTTTATTTAAATTTTAATGCTTTGTTCTGTTAATGGATCCACTTCAGAAAATATGTTCATTGCTTGCTCCATATAATATCCACAGACCTCTCACCTTTTTCATATCGTTTTAACACATTTTGTTTCTCGGCTAAGCTTATACACTTTCTATTAGCTTTTGAAACAACACTACCATCACTTGCTCTCTTGCTCATGCTGAATAGGGATGCAAAAATGCTGTAGGAAACCTGAGAAAGTTTTTCTCCAGTTCCTATTCCAGATGCGTGAAAACAAAAGGCCGGCCAAGCTCAGAGTGTTGTTTACCACTCATTAGCAAGGCAGCTTCTTTGCACAATGCCCTCTTAATTTTTTTTTTACGGTTTTTAGATATGAAAAGTTGTTGGTCGAACTGTTGTTATTGGAGTCTTTACTGTATATGGTATTTTACCCTCATTTTATGGACACTATGGCCACAGGAGGGAAAAGATCAAGTTATACTATTAGCTGAAACTAAAGATGATAAATTATGCAAAAGAGCATGGTAACAGCTGCAGAATGGGTTTATGGACCACCACCAACATTAAATTCTTAAATACACTAAAAAGTTTGCTCCGAAATATTCTCTGTTGAAATGGGCGTGTCTTATATGCCGCAAATATGGTACCTGTTCTGGAGGTGTTAGCAAAACTTCTGGGGGCATTTTTTTATCCAACATAATTTTGTTATTGCTGTACAGTATTGTCATTAATTCTCTCACATTTTTTTTCCTTGGTAATTGTTATGCACTTTTCTTCCTCAGGCTTGGGATTGTCTTTGAAAATTTATGGTACATTTGATTTATATGATACTGTTCTGTAGAGTATGAAGTACAGGTACATTAAAATTTTAATGTCTCAGTTGACAGAATGTTGTGGATTGATTTGATCCTGCGCTCTGTGCGGCTGGTCTTTGAGGCTGTCTCACGTCTCATCTTTGGGATTATGTACCATGGCGACCCTCACACTACACTACCACCGATCACTAATCTCATACTCCTGGAGTCTGCAACTGCACTAGCGACTAAAATTAGGACAAAAAAAGTAAGTTTTACTCTCCCATGTTTTATGCACTATAATACGTCAAGAGATGCTAAACAATGCATTAATTGTTGCAGTGTTCTTCTTTACTCTGAAAACCTTTTAATGAATGGTACAGTGTGGCTGGAATGAAGAGCAGTTCAGACTCTCCCACTCTTTAACTGGTATAACAGATGTGTTTTGTTCTGGTGTTTTCCCTACTGCTACATGGCCCTCTCTTGCTTTATGGAATCCATCATCACTCATGAACAGCATGTTCATCTTATAAACCTCTCTACATAATGTTCCTCAATCATGCATGCATTCTGGGTCTTCCTGGATACCCTTGCCCCTTGTATTCAGCACCTCCCTTCCTTTATCATTCCACCTCCTTCTTGACCTCCTCCTTCCTGTCTGACTGACTGAAAGGCTAGTGTGACAGGGGATGTGGGGTTGTAAGTTTGAGGCAGCAGCAACTTGCCTGGATGCGGCGAGGAGGGGGCAGGACCCTGAGTCAGGTGAGCGTCAGGTCAAACATCAGGTGCGTGTCAGGTTGGGCAATGGTTTCTCAGTACTTGGTCGGCTTGATTGGGTGTGGTGTTTTCTTGTTTGGTGGAAATATCTTGGTCTTCTTGTTAGTTTGAAGTTGATGATCTTCTTTTCCTCCTCCTCTTGCTCTCTTCGAGTGTCCATTCCCTAGTGTCTTTAGGTCCTGCTCTTCGTCGTGCCCTAGTTGCTCGTAGATGTGGATGAAGTCGGAGAGGGTGATCTTGATGAGGTGTTCTGCCCCTGGGGTCTCATGCTGTTCTAAGTAAATTCCCTATACTGTCTCATCAAACCACAGCTGGCACTTTGTCCAGTAGTGTAACATCTTTCAGTAACAGAGTCCTGTGTATCGGAAATTTTTGATAACTGGAATTCAGAATGTGTTCCTGTACTCTTCCAGAAATATATCTCATATTCTGACATGGAGAAATATTTTCTGTTGCTGTCTTTGTTTTAACATATGGCACAAGTTACATGAGTTTACATGCTGCCTGGGTAGTGTCACTCTTATCACTCGCTCCACCATGCACCATTCTTATTGGCCAACCATACCAAGGGAGGCTGCCACAGGCTGCCTAGTTTGTCCCCGGTAGACTCAGCTTGGCTGACAATGTTTACAGTACAAAACCAAACAACACACCCAACATACCGGTATGTAAATGTTTGTTTGTTAAACACATTAATATTTCCTATAAGCACTTTTACCACTGGACAGCTGTAATCTAGGAGAGTGATAAGAGTGGTGAGGGTAATTATAGGAAAGTGATAAGAGTAATGAGAAAAGTGTTGTTGTGTACTAAGCGAGGAGGTGATGGTGAGTCAGCCCGTGTCATAATGAGGAGCAAGGCGTGTATATTCTGAATTGACTTGATGTTTTCCCGGGCCCATGGATGATAACTTACAGCAGTACCTCTCAGCTGATTGCCCTAAATACACTAGAGGCTGTCTGGTCCAAGCCAAACCTGAACACGTAAGTGTGAAAATATTGTGTTTCACTGTGGATGTGAAGAATATTAATTGAATAACTTCTGATGATATGCAGCTTATGTTGTGTTACTATTAAGATAATGTTATACAGTATTACCCCGCTTTACACGGTTTCACTTTCCGCGATTTCTCATTTCTCATTTACGCAGTCCCTTGCCAGAACCGGACTTTCACTTTCCGCGGTGCATCTACTCATAATTTTTTTTTTTTTAGCTCATAAAATTCATACAAATTACTCGGCCAGAATATAATTTACATTGCTGGAATTCTTACAATATGATGATCATTTTGAATATAAACATCATGGATTTTGCATTAGACATACAAATTTTAGATCTAATGTAATAATTTGGTTTACACAAAGCAAATATTTTATCTTTTGTGCTAAATATATGAAGTTTACATTCAAAATATTCCCTGACCTGCAAGGAATCCAGAAATGTCAATTATATTATCCTAACTTTAGTCTGAGGTATTATTTATTACTAAAAGTTAAAATCTATTTTTTTCACCCAAACATTTCTCTGGTAGGGAGGGAAGGTGGGGGGTGGGGGGGAGGGTTGGAACCAACCGACCCAGCTGGCGTGAGTGTGAGGGGGAGGGGAGGCAAGGTGGGGTACTTTGATTGACAGATAGTGTCGTGAAGAATATTTTTTTTTTATTACCTGAAGATATTTGTTTTAGCTCATAAAATTCATACAAATTACTCGGCCAGAATATAATCTACATTGCTGGAATTCTTACAATATGATGATCATTTTGAATATAAACATCATGGATTTTGCATTAGACATACAAATTTTAGATCTAATGTAATAATTTGGTTTACACAAAGCAAATATTTTATCTTTTGTGCAAAATATATGAAGTTTACATTCAAAATATTACCTGACCTACAAGGAATCCAGAAATGTCAATTATATTATCCTAACTTTAGTCTTAGGTATTATTTATTACTAAAGGTTAAAATCTAGTTTTTTCACCCAAACATTTCTCTGGTAGTGAGGGAAGGTGGGGGGTGGGGGGGAGGGTTGGGACCGACCGACCCAGCTGGCGTGAGTGTGAGGAGGGGGGGGAGGCAAGGTGGGGTAGTACTTTGATTGACAGATAGTGTCCTGAAGAATAATTTTTTTTTATTACCTGAAGATATTTGTTTTAGCTCATAAAATTCATACAAATTACTCTGCCAGAATATAATCTACATTGCTGGAATTCTTACAATATGATGATCATTTTGAATATAAACATCATGAATTTTGCATTAGACATACAAATTTTAGATCTAATGTAATAATTTGGTTTACACAAAGGAAATATTTTATCTTTTGTGCAAAATATATGAAGTTTACATTCAAAATATTCCCTGACCTGCAAGGAATCCAGAAATGTCAATTATATTATCCTAACTTTAGTCTGAGGTATTATTTATTACTAAATGTTTAAATCTAGTGGTTTCACCCAAACATTTCTCAGAGAGGTAGGAGCTAGTGAGCTGGGAAGGGGAGGGATTTGAGTCCATTATTTGAATGGACATTAACCTGGCTACTGTATTTCTCTTAAATATTAATTGTGTGAGCATACCATCATAAAATTTAGATGTTATTTTTACTACAACATAGGTATTGTGTTGAAAAAAGTGGAGTTTGGGGGTCGGGCCAGTCTCTATTGGAATTAATCCCATATGTTCT
>NW_024745577.1:0-19333 GCF_018991925.1 Homarus americanus | reverse complement strand
GTTACTGACAAGTTTCTCCTGAGCTCTCCTTACTTTGTTATGATCTATCACCAGGTGAACATCATCAGGTGTTATCAAACCACCGTCAATCCAGGCAGCTGTTGCTATCTCTGCAGTTTCTCTGAGACCAGTGTGGTGTCGTATGCTGGCCAGAGCTATGCTCGGGATATCTTTCCTATTTCGAATCTTATGCCTGGAAGGTTTGGGATCATTATTTTCTGGGTTAGGGACAAAGTCACCATTCTCCTGGTCAGCACTCGGACCAGCCATGGGGAAGTCATTAAACTCTGAATCAGCTTGACTCCAATCATCGGCCTTTTTTACCTTACCCTGGGCCTTCTCAAGTCTCTTTTCCTCGGCAACTCTTCTCCTCTTCTGTCTCTCTGTGGCAGCCTCCTGTCTCTTGGACTCCGGAATATCTTGGCTAGAAATCATGAGAGCCCCTATACTGCCAGTCTTCTCTGTGCTTTTGACAATGCCAGTCTGACACAGGAATCTTCAAGGTTCACGTTTTCTGCAAAATACAGGAGATGTGGGCCTCGATTTACAGTCACGATCGCATCCAAACTCAGGACAGAGAGAACAATTGGGCACTTGCAAGTAATTATGTCAAATAACTGGTCCAGTTGCTTGGCAAAGCTGTTCTTAACTGCAAGTTTTCCTCTCCCAAGAGAGATATCTCTTGCCTTTTCCCAACTGGCTAGCAGTCTCTCACTAATCTTCCTCTGACTTGTTATGACTGGAGGCTTGAACTGAGCGTTAGCCAGAGTGTACTGTGCCAAGACAGCTTTGGTCATATCACTGGCAATGTCTTTGTTTGTGTAAGTTCTTTGGTTCTTTTCACTGATTTGCCTGATTATAACACCGTATCTCAAAGCATCTCTCAATGTAGGCAACTCCTACTTCAGGAGTTCTCTCCCAGACCCAAGATAGTGACTGAGATGGCTGGATTTTTGGTTCCTCGTCTTGACACAAGCAGCCATCGCAAATATTATCAACTTATAAATGCATCAGAATCTGAAACAGAAAAACATGTTAGTTGGGTTGTTAAAGAATGAAGTCAGAAAGCAATGTTCAAACATTTAATTGTAATGCACTAATGCAGCTGTGGTTAAAAGTTAGATTTCGATAAATTTCTGCTAAAATTTACTCTAGCAAAAGGTTGCAAAATATTGAAACTGAAATTATTTTCTGTTTATATACACTTCAAAATCTACCAAAAAGTGATGGGCCATTAGTTTTAGCTGATCTTCCCTCCTATGACACAATCTTATTATATACATGATTATTATATAGTGTTGGGTCATTATACTGTATGTACTCTCATTAGTGTTGGGTCATTATAGTACTATCATCCTATATATAGCGTTGGGTCATTCAAACTCATCATGAAATATAATGTTAGGTTCAGCCGTACATGACAGTATAATGAGTCCCCTATTCTTCATCGTTTCCCATAACACACACCTGTAATAATAATAATGGGCAGGTGTGTCCGTTCATTGGCGAGGTATTAATAACTACTAAGGTGGTTTATAGCTCTTATTAATCGTTATAACTACACCCTATTACGAGGTGTGTGTGTGTGTGTGTGTGTGTGTGTGTGTGTGTGTGTGTGTGTGTGTGTGTGTGTGACAAGTCTAATATTAATACATTACCATTAATAATTTACAAAGTTAATAAACATAGTTATTATAATATTCTTAAAATTACAAAATTATTAAGGTAATAATTCATATCATAGTGTAAATGTTTCTATATTTTAATACACAATACAGAGAGCTCATGTCGCTGCTATGATGGAGACGTAAACAACGACACACAAACAAACAAACACTACTGGGCTAATGATCAACCTAACATTACTATAATTATCATATTACTGACTTACAATTCAACTGAGGTCGTATACAAAGTGTTAAAATCCTACAGTAATTTTTAACTTTCGTGAATAAAAATAATTAATAACATTCTGATATTTTGTGGACACCTTTACCCCTCTTCTTCCCTAGGTAGGTGTGGGAGTTGTGTGTACTGCCCCCTCACCACCCCTTCCCGTCACCTCACACTGTCCCCTCACCTACCACAGTCCCTCACCACCCCTCCCCACCACCACCTCCCTATCACCCCACTCCGCGTTGATACCTACCTGGAGCGACATCGATTTACAATAATGAATTGACTTGACGGCATAAATATTTCAGTGTCTCGAACCGTATGAGGCAGTGTCCCCTGTCCACACACACACACACACACACACACACACACACACACACATACATGTAGGAAATACAAGCGTGAGTCAGTGAAGGTAAGTACTGCTATGATCCTTGGAGAGAGAGAGAGAGAGAGAGAGAGAGAGAGAGAGAGAGAGAGAGAGAGAGAGAGAGAGAGAGAGAGAGAGATTTCAGCTGTCTTGTTGTTCTCCTGTCATCTGTCTACATCTGTCTGTCTATCTCTCGTTTAACACGTGACGTCACACCGGATGCTGTTCTGGATGATGCGTCACACACACACACACACACACGTGACGGTACATATAAGGACAAGGTGTACATGTTGTTGTTATCACACCTTGTACATATGTGTGCACCAGGGAGGGGGGGGATGGACCCACGTGTCTGTCTGTCTGTCTGTTGGTCTTTATCAATTGTTTAGTTAAGTATGTATGTATGTATGTATGTATGTATGTATGTATGTATGTATGTATGTATGATGTATGTATGTATGTATGTCTGTATGTATGTATGTATGATAGAGAGAAATGAATGAAAGAAAGAAGTGGAGTAGAGAAACAGTGCCATGTGACATAGTGACATGGCTTAGAAATAAAGAAGACTATTATTATTAACAGTAGTTGTAGTACTTATTTACAAGGATATAAAAACAAAACAACGGGTAATTTTTTTTTTCAATTTTATTGATTTTTTTACATATCAGTTAAGGCAGGGCACCTTGGGGACTCGAACAACAAATCCTGTAAAACTACCAGTAGGTTTGCGGGACTTCTTTGGTGTTATATCCTTGGGCCACCCGTTCTCCTGGGGTACCTGGGTGGGCTTGCGGGGCACACGTTGACGGGGTTCTCTCTGGGGCTTGGGTGTAAGGGAAGCCAAAGCATGGTTGGGCTTGCGGGGCACTCGTTGACGGGGTTCTCTCTGGGGCTTGGGTGTAAGGGAAGCCAAAGCATGGTTGGGCTTGCGGGGCACTCGTTGACGGGGTTCTCTCTGGGGCTTGGGTGTAAGGGAAGCCAAAGTATGGTTGGGCTTGCGGGGCACTCGTTGACGGGGTTCTCTCTGGGGCTTGGGTGTAAGGTAAGCCAAAGTTTGGCTGCTTTCTTCAGCTTCAACCAACTCCAGCCATGAGAGGCTGGAGCTGGTGAAACAAGAGATGTCCAATTTCTCAAAGTAAGTCATAACGACAACTTACCCTTGACCAGCAGTTCTTCTACTGAGGTCAAGTTGAAATTCGGCCACGAACTTCAAAATCTTGCGAAAAAAAATTAATGAGGTTGGAACATTGCCAAGTAGGTGAGACGTAAAGTAGTTTTATAGTGAAGTGAGTACTGATTGGTGTAGATGCTTATAGAGCCTTATAGTGAGGTGAAAAGTGAAGATATTGTGTATAGTGACTTATGGTGAGGTGAATAGTGAAGATGTTGTGTATAGTACCTTATGGGGAAGTGAATAGTGAAGATGTTGTGTATAGTGCCTTATAGTGAAGTGAATAGTGAAGATGTTGTGTATAGTGCCTTATAGTGAAGTGAGTAGTGAATATGTTGTGTATAGTGCCTTATAGTGAGGTGAATAGTGAAGATGTTGTGTATAGTGCCTTATAGTGAAGTGAATAGTGAAGATGTTGTGTATAGTGCCTTATGGTGAAGTGAATAGTGAAGATGTTGTGTATAGTGCCTTATGGTGAAGTGAATAGTAAAGATGTTGTGTATAGTGCCATATAGTGAAGTGAATAGTGAAGATGTTGTGTATAGTGCCTTATAGTGAAGTGAATAGTGAAGATGTTGTGTATAGCGCCTTATAGTGAAGTGAATAGTGAAGATGTTGTGTATAGTGCCTTATAGTGAAGTGAATAGTGAAGATGTTGTGTATAGTGACTTATAGTGAAGTGAATAGTAAAGATGGTGTGTATAGTGCCTTATAGTGAAGTGAATAGTGAAGATGTTTATTGTGCCTTATAATGAAAAGAATAGTGAAGATGGTGTGTATAGTGCCTTATAGTGAAGTGAATAGTGAAGATGTTGTGTTTTTACCTTATAGTGAAGTGAATAGTGAAGATGTTTATTGTGTCTTATAGTGAAGTGAATAGTGAAGATGTTTATTGTGTCTTATAGTGAAGTGAATAGTGAAGATGTTTATTGTGTCTTATAGTGAAGTGAATAGTGAAGATGTCGTGTATAGTGCCTCGCCAATTGCACTGGTTAACCATTACCCCGGAATACGATCTGCAAATCGATTAACATCCAGGCACTTACACACCCACCCACAGACCCAGCCTCACAAAACCACCCACACGCCCCCACCCACAGCTAGACGAAAACGCGGGCATAGTGAGTAAGGGGAAGGAAGTTAAACAAACAAGTGAAATGTACCAATGAGGGACCTGTTTACTAACACACACACACACACAGGTTATGGTCAACTACAGAAAATTTTTGATTACAGACAAACACACTAACAAAACAATTGCTCATTACTATATATCCTTCCGTTCTTCCCTCTCCCTCTCCCTCTTCTTCTTTCTCCTCCTCCTTCTCTTCTCCCACTGGTAGAGAGAGATGGTGTGTGTGTGTGTGTGTGTGTGTGTGTGTGTGTGTAGAACCATTCGTACGCCTACAAATTTGCCAGACATTGACCCTGGAAGCTGACCTCTTTCAGTGGATCTTGAACGCCCACAACAACGCCCCCTCCCACAACAGCCTCTCTCTCTTTCTTTTTCCTCCTCACTCACTCACTTCTTTCTCACAACAGTAAAAAAAAATTTATCCCTGTCATTTTAGCTTTTACTTATCCATTATTGTGTGTATGAATGTTAGCTTCATTTACTCTTGATTATTATTATCTATGTTAATGACACACACACACACACACACTCACACACACACACACACACACACCCTGGTCGTAAGAGATAAACAGGAGGAAAAGAAGAAGGGGATAGCTGACAAAAGGTGATAATGAGGGAGGGAGAGAGAGATGAAAGATTAGGAATAATGAAGGAAATTAGAATAGAATGGAGGGAACAGACGCAGCGAGAGAGTGTTAATGGGAACATGAGACAAAGACAATACCGAATGAAAGGGAGTAAAGATAGATTGATAAAGAGAGAGAGAGAGAGAGAGAGAGAGAGAGAGAGAGAGAGAGAAGAAGAAGAGGGAGGGAGGGAGTGTGGGAGGACAAGTGGTGTAAGACAGGTGGTGATGTCACTCCACCTCCTCCACCGGAGTTGTGTGTGTGTGTGTGTGTGTGTGTGTGTGTGTGTGTGTGTGTGTGTGTGTTTGTGTTTGTTTCAATGTTCTATAATTATCATTGACCTGGCTCTTAGGTTAGGTTAGGTTAGGTTAGGAGCTGCGGGGCTATGCATCACTTTATTACGGATATAATTTTATTGCTTAATCGTCTTACATATAATTAAGGAGAAGGGGATAATGTTATAGATATTAATGAGTACAATTAGAGGTAAGAGGGCCAGGTAAGAGGGCCAGGTAAGAGGGCCAGGTAGGAGGGCCAAGGTATAGGAAGGCCAGGGTAATGCAGAGACGTGTGATGGATGAAGGAAATTAAAAGCTAAATCACACACACACACACACACACACACACAAACACACACACACACACACATTGGTTATACTAAGACCATTGTGTTGTGTGTCAATTGGTTCTCGTTCAACCTTGTATATGTTTGTTGTTTTAGCCATGTTAGTCTGATTAAGAAGAGGTTAATCATCCTGGCTCATTCCTCCGTCCGTCAGTGAGTGAGTGACAAAGACCTATATAGAGGGAGCCTGTGTCACCGCTCATCATGTTGACTTTAACATTGTGAAGGGAAAAAAATAAACATTAAATATTGACTCAGGCATTATGAAAATTAAACACTAGAGCCGTCACCCAATTTTCTTGAGAGGAGCGTGTGTTTTGTGTGTGTCCTCTCTCTCTCTCTCTCTCTCTCTCTCTACGTGTTTTGTTTTGTTTAGAAAACTTTTGATTGAGGCAGAAAATGACTCTTAACTTTGGCTATTTCACTGCTGTTCGGTGATGAGGTGTGTCGTTTGCTGTGTTGGTTGTTGTCATTGCTGTACTGTGCTATGGAGTTCTGTTAGTCACTGCTGTGCTGTGCTGTGAATTTATCTTAGTCACTGCTGTACTGTGCTGTGATTTTATCTTAGTCACTGCTGTACTATGGAGTTCTGTTAGTCACTGCTGTACTGTGCTGTGGAGTTATCTTAGTCACTGCTGTACTGTGGAGTTCTGTTAGTCACTGCTGTACTGTGCTGTGGAGTTATCTTAGTCACTGCTGTACTGTGGAGTTCTGTTAGTCATTACTACTACTACACTACGATGCTGGCTGTCTCTTATCTTCAATCATATTAGAACAAACACCGAAAACACGTGAAACAAAAACACCACTAAACACCGAAAACGTGTGAAACATGAAAACAACACCCACTATACACCGAAAATACGTGAAACAAAAACACCACTAAACACCGAAAACACGTGAAAGATAAAAAAAAAGCCACGAGAAACAGATGTAAAAAAAAAAGATTATTGACTTGTCCCCGCGAGAATTATGGTAATAAAGGAAACATTTAACTTTATGATTAAAAAGAAAAAAAATGTATGTCCTTTGGTGCATACAGTAAAAACGCAGGAAAGATAAAAAAAAAGAATAATGAAATGCAGTTTAGTCCTTTGGTTTTATTTATTTATTTATTTATTTATTTATTTAAAGACTCGGAAGCGTTATTTGTTTTTGTTTTTCGATACAAACAAAAAACAAATACAATATGATATTTTTTTATGTAATCGCCCTCCCTCCCCACAACCCGCCCCCTCCCCCACAATTACCCCCTCCCCCACAATTGCCCCCTCCCCCACAATTACCCCATTCCCCACAATTGCCCCCCTCCCTTAAAAAAATCCTGTGTTTATGAGATAGCATTGTGCGTTACGTCACTGTTATTTATACCACTCAGCGATGGAGGGGGTGGGGTTATGACCTGTCTGTCTGTCCTAAATTTCTCTCTCTGGTTTATTCATCGCAAAACAATAAAGGAAATGCAGTGAAACCTCCATATAACGGACTATATGGAGGAAGAGAGTCCGTTATATTTAGGTTTCACTGGGATATACGTAGACAATGTGGACCCTCGGTGGCCGTACTGTAAGGTGCCGCTGTAGGGTGTAAGCTATAGTAGGTTCACATTAATTTGCTGGATTTATGTAATTTTGTAATTGTTAAACCCAGTTAATTGGTGTTTATATATGATATTTAAATAATAAAACACCTAAACCCTTAAGACTAGGAAACACTAAACCTAAAATGGTAATTAGTAATGACAGGTATTTATTTCCTTAACATTATCATTATTAGTTGAAAATATTAAATTACAAAAAAAAATTGTAAACATTTCTTTTTCTCGCCTTTGTTGACAAGTCACAAACTTCCGGGATTATACCGATGCTAATTTACATTTTTATTAACATTGTTTCTCGAGTCTTGTGTGTGTGTGTCGCCTCCAGGAGATTATTGCATATTTTTAAGATGACTTCTCGCTGCCTGATCCTCTGTCGTGGCGCCCAGAGCAGGAGGCAGGAGCTGATGGAAGGACATTTAGGAATTTCAGAAAACTGTTTATATATCACCAAGTGTGTAAGAAGTGTAACACGACTCTGGGCCGGAGATATAGAGCTGGGTATTACATCTCTTAAGCTTCGTCTTACATAGGATATAATGGGGGTGCTCAATAAACTAGCTCCTTTGCGTTGCTTGAAGAAAACGCCCAAACTCTCCTGTGTAGTGAACTATACACCACTAACTCACATGTAGAGTGTGTGTTACGTAGAGTGTGAAGACTAACAGTAGTGAAGAAATACAGTTCTGATAATATTATTAGGATTTATGTGAGCGTCAGGTAGAAAATCATAAAGAGAAATGCAGTATTTTGTTTGGGTTGGTCTCTCTCTCTCTCTCTCTCTCTCTCTCAACAACAACAACACACTTGTCCTTGATTTTCAGTATTACACACACACACACACACACACACACACACACACACACACTGCAAAGAAGTCCCACTACCCAACCAAATTACAACACCTGAAGCAGACCAACATCAGTCAATGGTATGATAAGCTTAAAGAACTCTGTGGACTAAACAATAAGACACACCCCCTCCCCTTCCTTAGCCATCTCACTAATGTTGACGCAGCTGAGCAAACAAATAACCATTTCGCTACTATATGCCAGACGCTCCCACGGCTGGACACAACCACTCTCCCTGCTTACCTACCAGCCCCCCTTCCCACTGACTTAGTAGAAGAATTTGACGTAGCAAAACGCCTGGACAAACTAAAATTAAAACGCTCTACCACCCCCATTGACTTACCAATGAAACTCTTCAAGGAGTTCTCCCCGGAGCTTGCTAAACCCCTCTGCTCCATCATCAATGCTTCTCTCAGTCAAGCCAGATGCCCAGCTGACTGGAAGACCTCTTATGTATCACCAGTGCCCAAGTCAACCAGCCCACAATCCTTAAATCAGCTACGACCCATTGCAATCACCCCAATACCCAGCCTAATCTTGTGAAAGTTTTGTGTTCGACTGGCTGAGTTGATATTGCAGGAGTCGCAGACCTCAAAGCAATTTCATAAACATGAAAATTTCCCTCCACCATTTCCACTGTCTTGTCAGCGTTCTCGATTACATATACCGCCATCTGGAGAAACGAAAATCGCCCTGTAGTTGCCGCCTTCTATTGATACCTGCACAGCATTCGACCTAGTCGACCACAATATAATCATCAACAAAGCTATTGACCTCGGGCTTCGGGGAAGTCTTATACCATGGCTTACAGACTTCCTCAGTGACCGACGCCAAGCTGTACGCTTCCGAGGGGCTGTCTCCACCTTCAGTCACTCACCTGTGGCGTCCCCCAAGGCACCAAGATGGGACCACTCTGCTTCCTTATGCTCATCAATGATGCCCTAAGAGAAACCCCTGTTCGCTGGAAATATGTCGACGACTCCACCATTGGGATCAGCGTCAACAATTCTGCTCCCGACTATACCGCCCTTCAGGATTTATTGAACAGTCTCCAAAACTGGGCCACCAACAACCATGTCACCATCAACCATACCAAGAGCATGGTTATGCACATCAACCTCTCCTCCGACATTGTCCCACCTCCTTCCATTACTTAGGTCCAAACACACCCCAGGTTGTAGATTCCACGTAAGCTTCGGCGCCACCATAGACAACAAACTAAATTGGAAAACCACACGTCAGTGAAGCACATCAAATCCCTCCAGTTTGCCTCCACCTCCTCCAAGCCGACTCAAGTCCCTCGGAGTTCCTGCACGAGCTCCCTCAGTGTTTACACAACATCTCATACTCCCAAGCTCACCTATGCCTCCCCCACCTGGTCTTCCTCCCTAGCCACACAACGTAAACACCTAGAAAAAGTGCAAAAGAGGGCATGCAAGATTATTCTCTCCCCTTCCTATTCCACATATCAAGAAGCGCTCAACACACTGACCCTTTCGACTCTCACTGACCATCACCACGACCTCATCTGCAAATTTGGTAAGAAGCTTCTACACCATCCCCGACACCGGCTCCTACTACCACCTGAGATCCCTAGTCCGAGAATTGCTGTTCGACACCACAACCGCATCCAGCCCATACGTGCACGAACTGGTCGCTATAAGAACAGCTCAGTCCCAACCATTGTAAAAATTATCAATAACTTGTAATAAACCAGTGTATCTACCCCCAGTAAACACTACTCCTTGCACTGTCACTATGTTGAAATGAACTGTAGTTTGAGCTTTTCCCCATCTAGTTATTATATGTCTTATTTGTGTCACTTATGTTACTTGTATATTATTTGTAATTCGAACCCATTCCCCAAATATGTAACTGTATATTTTCAGCCTTCTGGCTGCCAAGCTCTTTCAATAAACCGTTAATTATTGTTATTATTATTATTATTATTATTACACACACACACACACACACAATATTCCTCCATCTATTGTGTGGTGACTAAGTTTCCCTCATTGTCAGGCGGGGCCATTAACTATGTCCCCAGCATGTGTTAAGTAGCAAGGTGGTGGTGGTCATAGTGGTGCAGGTAGTGGTAGTAATGATAGTGGTGATAGTGGTTGTGATAATGGTGGTGTTGGTGGTGGTGGTGGTGGTAATAGTGATGGTGTTGGTGGTGGTAATATTGGTGTTGGTGGTGTTAGTGGTAATTGCGATGTTTGTGGTGGTAATAGTGGTGGTGGAGGTGGTAGTAATGGTAATTGAGCACTCGTCAAGACCTAATAAAACGCGGAGAATAACGTCCGTAGAATTATCGGTGACGCTTTCGCATTGTAACAGCTGGTTTGTTGCTTATCAACTTTCCTCTTTTTCCTTTTCTACTTTTTATATTTCATCCTTCTTTTTTGCCTTTTTTACCAATTTCTTTTAGTTTATTTTTCTGCTTTTTTTTTAAAGATTCAATGGATCGCCTTTTCGTCTATTTCGGATTTTGAAGACCAAACTAAACAAAATCAAGTCCATTAAAATTTTTGGTAAATTTAATCATTTATTTTTTGTTTTTGTAATCTGTTCTTCGCATTCATCAGATATTAAATATATAATCGTCATTCACTATACATTACACTTCAGGTTTAGCGTCTACTAGTGAGGAAGGAAATCAATACCTTGGCAAACATCTAATTCCAAGAAAAACGACTGCAGCCTTGTCCGTGTGTGTGTGTGTGTGTGTGTGTGTGTGTGTGTGTGTGTGTGTGTAATCGATCCCTGTGTATCTTGCTGTAGTCTGGTACCTGTGGACATAATGAGTTACCTAGTCTGTTTTTTTCGTGTAATCCGGAATGTAATCTAAACTTAAGTGAACCTGCATCTCGTCTAATCTAAGTGTATTTCATTGTAGTAACCTTCTGGGTGTCGGTAATCCTGAGTGTCGTGTGAATTAATGGGCGGCGTAACTGGGTGTAGCGACCTCCTGGGTGTAGAGCCAACCTTGTCAAATGTGGCCATAATGCCTGAGGCAGAGTCGTACTGTATGTTTGTTGCTTACCCGCCGAGTCACTCCTCGACCCCCAGCGTGATAAAAGGCTCCAGGGAGATTTATTTGTTATGTATGGAAACAACGTAGATTTTGTGATAATTTCTGACAGTAGAAAAAATTAAGTGATTCAGTGTGAGAAGAAATGGAGAAAAATGATGAATATTTTTTTTTTTAGATTAATTACATTCAATGTTGTTATTACCGGTCATATAAAGACTAAGATAGACTATATAATAATAATACAGGTAGATTTTTTTACATTTGAAACTAATTAAGGTGAATAAATTATTTGCTTCCGTTTATTCCTAAGCTTTATTAACAAACCTCTTTATTCGCGTACTCAAGATAGGTCCAAACAAGAGATAATAACTATACAAAAATTATGGAAGGGTAGGTTCAAGGTTGTTGAAAGGGGAATTATATACCTGTAACACCATTAATTATACTGCTGGTGACCGTGGTTGGTGGGATCAAATTATACCAGTATTTATGTTGCTTCTTGGTTGATATTCCTACACGTTAGTTGTCGACCGTGTAAATCTGGGGTTTTTATTTCGTCTCGGGTAAGTGAACGTATGAGAGGGACACACACACACCACTGAATGAACACTACTGGGGGAAAAATTAATGACTCGTATCCTCATTATCATCAAGTGCGTGCGTGAGCCAGGCAACACGATCTTTTCCTTAGTGGTACAGGGGTCATATATACAACTTATGTAACTGATGGCGAATTGTGATAGATGTTGCACAGAAACTCGGGTACCCTTCTGTGTTTGTTGATCGTTGTTTTAAAAGGGCTAAAAAATCCTTTCATTCCTCTCAAACCAGACAAGTTCCTACACTTAAGAATATTTTGACTCTGCCCTATCGTAATGAATTTGTCCCGTTAGGTCGGTCCCTCAAGCTTCTAAATATTAATGTTGTTTTCAAGTATGACTCAACCATTACCAATATGTTAATAAGGAATAGCCCAAGTTTGAATGTAAATGGAAGTGTTTATTGTATTCCATGTAGCAAATGTAATTGTAATTATGTAGGTCAGACAGGAAAAACACTGCAGCTCAGAATCAAACAACATAAGTATAATATCAGAACTGCATCTGAAAGCAGTGCCTTGTTCGTTCATGTTAGGAATAATAATCACCCCATTGCTTGGGAAAAAGCTTAGAAGTATTCAAATCATCTTGTGTCACAGAAAGACTTCTGGTTGAAGCTAGTTTGATTAAGGAATTAAAATCAACAAACCTTACTGATGGTCAGTTCAAAACTGATAATATGTTACATAAATTTATTTGTCAGTGGCCCAAGGTTAAAAATGCTTTGAAAACCTTTGATCTTGATGCATGATAGTTATTTTGTGGGTCCCCTTTCTTCTGACCTGACCTGGCTAGTCACGTCACCACCCTTCTCTTAAGCTCCTCTACTTGTGTGTTGGTGTGGGGATTAGTGGATGTCATCATTATGACCTGACCTCATGTTTTTAAGGTCACCCTGTATATTTAAGCCTCTCTCTGTCCATGTAATCCAGTTGCCTCTGAAGATGTCTTGAATAAAGACGAAAGCTAAGGTACTCCGTTGTTTCCATTTTCCCCGTGTGATTTTATCAATATATATATATATATATATATATATATATATATATATATATATATATATATATATATATATATATATATATATATATATATATATATATATATATATATATATAAAATATATATATATATATATATATATATATATATATATATATATATATATATATATATATATATATAAATATACTATAGGTCTATGTAATTATATATGCTTCGTGTGGTGTGATATAAGAAGTAAAATGTGATATAGGGTGATATAGTATGGTATTAGTATAGTGTAATTTCATATTAGATAGTGAATGTATAATTTAATATAGTAATATATATAATACAGTACTATAATTTACTATAGAAACACAGTACAATAGATGTGATATAAAATTATACAAAATATTCATAACCATGCTTAAGGTAAGCTAAAATGACACATATAATTTAATATATAGCGTAAGCAATTCCTTATATAAGGTGGGATAATGACAGACGTCCCAGCCAGTCATCTTTCAATCTCTGGTATCGGGTCTCAAATGGCAATTAGTTTCATTATGTGGCTCAGGTTCTCTCTCTCCTCGCCTGGAATTTAGGTGAGAGAAGGGGGCGGGGAGATGAGTTGGGGGTCAGGTGAAGAGGAAGAGGTCAGGTGAAGGAGAAGAGGTTAGGTGAAGTGTGGAAGAGGTCAGGTGAAGAGGAAGAGGTCTGGTGAAGGGTTGATGTGGTCAGGTGAAGGAGAAGAGGTTAGGTGAAGTGTGGAAGAGGTCAGGTGAAGGGGAAGAGGTCAGGTGAAGAGGAAGAGGTCAGGTGAAGGTGAAGAGGTCAGGTGAAGAGTTGAGGAGGTTAGGTGAAGGTCAGGTGAGGGGGTAGAGGCTAGGTAAGGATCAGGTAATGGATAGGAACCACTCACAATGGACCTCTCTCTTGATGGGGTTCATTGCTACTTAAGGGTTTGCTTGGCCTCGGTGGCGGGGGAGCAACATTTTTACCTTGCACGTAAATTAGAACACGCCAGGTAACATCAGACCAAGGGGAGACAGCGTCACCATTTGAGGGCTGCCGAGTTGGGTCTAAGAGGACGCCACTGAAGATGAAATGAAGCCGAGGTTAAGTTGAAGCGCGGGAGGAACTCTTTGAGCCTCAGACAGTCAATTAACACCAATTAATACCTAAGGAGCGGATGGAATTATCTGAAACCTGGAGACCTGATCGAAAACGAGGTCGAGGTTTTCTTCTGTCGTCTTCGTCCGTCATCGTCCTAGTTCACTTCTTTATAATCTTCATCGTCATTTAAAATTTAAATTATATCCAGCGCTTGTGAGACCTCACCTGGATTACGCATTTCGGTTCTGGTCACCGTATTACAGAATGGATATAGAATCCTTGGAAAGAATCCAGAGGAGAATGACAAGACTAATCCCGGGCATCAGAAACCTTGAGTACAGAGACAGGTTAAAGCATCTTAATTTGCACTCCCTCGAGAGACGTAGAGTAAGGGGCAACATGATAGAGGTGTATAAATGGAAGTCAGGGTTAAACAAATGGGACATTACAAAGGTACTCAAACTATCCAACCAGGAGCGAACTCGTAACAGTGGTTTTAAATTTGACAAATTTAGATTTAGGCGTGAAATAGGTAAACATTGGTTTGGAAACAGAGTAGTGGATGAATGGAACAAGTTACCAAATATCATCATTAACTCGGATACTCTGGATAGCTTCAAGCATAGGTTGGATGCTTATATGAGCAATAGGGGTTGGGTATAAACGGGACTGCCCAGTATGGGCCAATAGGCCCGCTGCAGTTTCCTCCATTCTTATGTTCTTATTTTCCACTTCCTGTTCCTCTCCAACCATCCCTTTCTTCCTCTTCCTCTTTATCTTTCTCTATTCCTCTCTTTTCTGTGCCACTTCACATTCATCTTCCTTTTATCTCCTTCCCCCACTCCTCTCTTCATCATCTTCTCTCCTTCCCTCATCTTCCTCCTCCTCATCTCGCCTCACTATGTGTATGCTCAGGTAACTTGAAGACCCGACACAATAGAAACTCTCACTTGAGATTTATTAAAAATAATGCGCTTGTAACTACGACTAACTACGAGGGCAAGGAAGTTATGAGGGAGCGGTGATGGTGTGAGGGAGCATTGATGGTGTGAGGGAGTAGTGATGGTGTGAGGGAGCAGTGAGGGCAGTGATGGTGTGAGGGAGCAGTGATGGTGTGAGGGAGCAGTGAGGGTGTGTGGGAGCAGTGATAGTGTGAGGGAGTAGTGAGGGAGCAGTGATGGTGTGAGGGAGCAGTGATAGTGTGAGGGAGTAGCAGTGATGGTGTGAGGGAGCAGTGATAGTGTGAGGGAGTAGTGAGGGGGCAGTGGTGTGAGGGCAGTGAGGGTGTGAGGGCAGTGATGGTGTGAGGGCAGTGATGGTGTGAGGGAGTGAGTGAGGGCAGTGATGGTGTGAGGGGCAGTGAGGGTGTGAGGGGAGCAGTGATGGTGTGAGGGAGCAGTGATGGTGTGAGGGCAGTGAGTGTGGGGGCAGTGATGGTGTGAGGGCAGTGATGGTGTGAGACGGTGATGGTGTGGGGGAGTGGTGGGGGGCAGTGGGGGTGTGGGGAGCAGTGATGGTGTGCAGGAGCAGTGAGGGGTGTAATGGGGAGCAGTGATGGTGTGCAGGGCAGTGATGGTGTGCAGGAGCAGTGAGTGGTGTGAGGGAGCAGTGGTGGTGGGGAGCAGTGATGGTGTGAGGGAGCATTGATGGTGTGAGGAGCAGTGATGGTGTGAGAGAACTGAGTGGTGTGAGGGAGCAGTGATGGTGTGAGGGAGTAGTGATGGTGTGAGGGAGTAGTGATGGTGTGAGGGAGCAGTGAGGGTGTGAGGGCAGTGATGGTGTGAGGGAGCAGTGATGGTGTGAGGGAGCAGTGATGGTGTGAGGGCAGTGATGGTGTGAGGGAGCAGTGATGGTGTGATGGAGTAGTGATGGTGTGAGGGAGTAGTGATGGTGTGAGGGAGCAGTGAGGGAGTAGTGAGGGTATGAGGGAGTAGTGAGGGTGTGAGGGAGCAGTGATGGTGTGAGGGAGTAGTGACGGTGTGAGGCAGTAGTGATGGTGTGAGGAAGCAGTGATGGTGTGAGGGAGCAGTGATGGTGTGAGGGAGCAGTGATGGTGTGAGGGAGCAGTGATGGTGTGAGGGAGCAGTGAGGGTGTGAGGGAGCAGTGATGGTGTGAGGGAGGTTTACTTCTCTCTGTCTATATGTCTTACAGTGGTAGCATCAAGTATTAAGATGCGGGTGAGAGAGAGTGTAGGTGAGCCTCCACCTGATACTTGCCGTACATTACAACACCACCTTGAGTTAGCACAGTACTCCCATCACCAGCAGTTTTAAGTACTGGAATTTCAACTATTTTCTTAATTGTGTGCCACAGTTTAGGTCAGGAGTAGATTAATGGGATATAATAATGAGAAAATTATCTCGGTATATAATATATGCCAGGTTTTTATAGCTATAATTGATATTGTTTATTTATACACATACGCGTGAGTGTGTGCGTGCGTGCATTCGTGTTTTTATAACATTATTTTATTTTAAACTTTATTCCCGTTTAGTTCAACTTGTCTCTTAACAGACAAAAAATAAGTAAATCATATTAATCTCTTCCGTGTGTAAAGGTTATTATTAATACGACTAAACGTTCACCACACACCTGTATTTGTATTCTGCTCTGACGATTAGTGGATAAATTGTGAAATTTTATTGAACAATTATAGACAAGGATAAAAAAGGCAATAAGTTTACAAATGCCAATAAAGAATGTGAGGGAATTACTTCTCACCTGAGACGGTACGTTTTAAATTTACTTCCCAATAATCTTTACCAAGACGGAAATCAGGCAAGGAGGGTCCTCATCCCCCCTTTCCCTCTCTGGCTCTCTCTTCTCATCCCCCTCATCCTCCAACTCCCACTCACAGTACCCAAGCACGAGGGCCCTGGACTAACGGGACCCGCCTTCGGGACTTACCACCAATAGAAAAATTCCCTCACTCTGACAACCGGGAAATTAATTTCTTTATCCCCTCGGGAGATTAGTGCCGTCATAGCCCCGTGCACAGGGAAGTGGGTAATGCCCCCCCATGGTATACTTGGCAGTTCCTTCACGATGGAACCCCCACGTGGAAGGCTGCCAGACCTGGACCTGGACCTATACTTTCAAAGATTCGTAACTTGGATTTCTTTTCTCGTAAATGAAAGTCCAAGAAGGTGTGTGGCATTGGGGTGGCATTGGGATAAATTTTGCACCGTTGAAGATTAGGTTAGGTTAGGAAAGATGAAGCACTTGGAGGTGTCGATAAATCACATCTTAATTGACCATCACCTGCACAGGCTGCTCGCGGCGCTACTGTAAACTCCTCTGACCTGTCTGTCTATCGTCTGACGTTCTGTTTAATATACATTTTTTTAGTTTTGAAGCAGATGTACAACAGAGTTAGCTTTATATTTTTAGAGACACTATATGTGTATAGAACTATACCCAGTAGATGTCTTCCTCACCCCATAGGAACACATTGTAAGCTGCTTCTTTGATGGAAACACAGCCACTGGCCATGATGAGATCTCTACATAAACTTTCACCACTGACTGTAATTAATGGCCTTAAATCTCTCAACCTCAATATGACGCCGTCAATTCTCCTCCTCTATGTCAATTGGCTAAAGACCTGACCACAATCCCGGAAACAGTCCTGACCAAGTAGCTTTTTCTAACCTCAGGAAAAAATGGCTAAGGTGCCATCCAAGAGTATGTGTTTATGAAGAATTTATATTGCCAGTCACTATTAAGACAAATTGAATTATATTCTTCGGAGACTTCTCTTTTAAGACTAGTCGACGGGTTGAGAGAGAGAGAGAGAGAGCACTACTAAACGGCATCGTCCCATTACACCTAAATTAAAACAAAACCTAACCTTTACTCTTGATACACGAGAATATGACACAAACACCTATAGTACAGCCTATGTGTCAGTCTATAAGGTACTCATGTCACTACACTCAACACCACAAACTTTACCTCAAACTCATCATATATGCTTCTAAACTACCACCTATACACCTTCACTCTTTCAACAGTCTGGAATATTGCCAGATCAGAACATAAAACAAACCGCAGTTTCACACCTGTATGTCGTTAATGCAGCAGTATGCCACACTGAATGTCACATTGGCCTTGGTGTTTACTTTGCCCTTTTCGCTAGATGAATTACGTGTGTGTTGACATAAAAGATTCAAACCAACCTCGATTCCTTGCCTGACCTTCCTACGCAATCCCCCAGTGCCACTCATGACCTCATCGCCACTGCCACTCATAACCTCGACGCCAGTGCCACTCATGACCTCAACGCCACTGCCACTCATAACCTCGACGCCAGTGCCACTCATAACCTCGACGCCAGTGCCACTCATAACCTCAACGCCACTGCCACTCATAACCTCGACGCCAGTGCCACTCATAACCTCGACGCCAGTGCCACTCATGACCTCAACGCCACTGCCATTCCTTAACCTCGACGCCAGTACCTCTAACCTCGACATAGTGCACTCATGACCTCCAACGCCACTGCCACTCGCCAGCATAGACGCCAGTGCCCTCCCGCTTCGACTTCAGTGCCCTCCTCATAACCTCGACGCCAGTGCCACTCATAACCTCAACGCCACTGCCACTCATAACCTCAACGCCACTGCCACTCATAACCTCGACTCCAGTGCCACTCATAACCTCGACACCAGTGCCACTCACGGCTCCAAACGTCAAAGCAGTGAGCCAGTATACGTGTGAAGGTAACCGGACAAGTTTCTAAACAGGACCAACCTCTAAGAGAACCTGTATGTCTGCCTCGCTCTAATGGGCTCATAGGGAAGTGTGTCTGGTTTTTGACGGACAATAAGTAGCTTTTTGTTCGCATTTTTTAAGTTGATTGAAAGTGGTTTTTGCGCGCTTGGGAAACTTTTTTGTTTTGTTTTTGGTGGTGGTTTGATGTACCCAATGATCAGCTCTTGTTATCTTTTTTCCTTTGTTCTAAGTTTTGATTGATTATTTTACTTTTTGTTGATGTTTGGTTTAGATAGTTTTGTACTTTTGAGAATGTTTTTGTTTTTAGTAAAATTCTAGTTTGTGGTTTTGTTTTCGAGATGTTTTGGTTTATGCTCGTGGTTTAGAGTTTTTTTATTTTGTACTTTTATATTAGACATTTTAATTTGTGCTTTTGTTTGTTCTAGGTTCTGTTTTAAGCAAGATTCTAGTTTCTCCATTTGTTTTAAATTATAAAGCCTCTGGATTATTCTTTTATTTAGGCCATTTACATATGAACATTGAGATTCTTGGCCTTGTAATTGGATACACAATCATGTGAATCACTCGATAAGATGGTGTAGGTCAT
>NW_024745576.1:0-26676 GCF_018991925.1 Homarus americanus | reverse complement strand
ACATCTTGTTATTTGGAATGCAACTGTTTCTGAACCGCTGATAGAAAACATTCCATTTATTTTGTACTGTTCATTTCTAATTAAAATGACGAATGATTACTTCGCTCTACCCAAACAACCGAATCAGAGCCCTGACGACCATCCTTTTCCTAAGTTTTTCAACCATTTTTAGTCTAAACTCTACTGTATATCAGAGCACTGTCGTCTCTTCTTGGCATTCTCATAAAAACTTTAATCCTTTTTAGTCACACGCTAAGGCACTGTTGTTCATGTTAACTTACACTTTAAATCCTTTCCCTAGTTGACAACAACACGTCCACCGGCAGCCATTTAAACTCGGCTTAAAAAAGATCCCACTTTTCTAATATTACCGAACCGATATATAAGATAGTACTACGTAACAACATATAAATTCGTTAATTAATTTTTAATAGCAGATATCACAACCGATTTACGCTTTTATCTATTATTTAATCAATACTAAATTAAAACAAAATGAAAGTTATTAATATGATGGCGGCTGGTCGGTAGTCAGTGGGCGGGGCTGAACACTCAAACTGAGTGGTGTAGGAAAAAACGAAATTTTTATTAATTCTTTGGTGGCGTAACATTATTCCATGTACTAGGGCTTAATAATAATAATAATAATAATAATAATAATAATAATAATAATAATAATAATAATAATAATAATACATCGATAAATCATTTTTCTTTTTCGTTTGCTGTATTTTTTCATTAGTTTTAAGTTTTAAATTTTTTATATTATTCTATTATAAATTACGTTAAGTTACGTTACATTACGTAACGTTACGTTACATTATGTTAGGTTTGGTAACAGTACATAGATTAATAGTTAAATCTAATCCCATACAGCTTGCATTTTGTTAACTTGACTGTATGGGATCAACGAAGATTAGTCCAGCTATTTCACCTTAAGATTAACCACCCTAATTATAATCTAACCTAACCTAACCTAATCTAATCTAAACTAACCCAACCCAACTTAATCTCCCCAAAAAAGTGTTAGAGGTTAATCTTAGGGTAAAATAAACTGCAGGGACTAATCTTCAGGTGAGCCGTACGTGTTCGTATCTGTGGTGTAATGGTCAAGCAAGCTCGCCTCGCAAGCGAGCGGACCCGGGTTCAGCATGGTTAAACTATGGGCAAGGTTCTTTAAGCATTTGCCTCTGTCTACCCAGTAGTAATTGGGAACCTGATTGTTAATAGATTTACTAATCGTATTCCGGGGTAATGGTTCGCCAGTGCAGTTGGCGAATTGGCCGGTCTTCTCGCACTATTCCTTGACACGCTCCTTCAACAAATTCAGGCCTAGGTGACCCTTGGGCCGGCCATCCTCGTTACACGAGGAGCAACCATTTATTAAACACGAGAGCGTCTCACTGGCAGTATGTGGTGTGAGTGATACAACATAAACACTTAAAATGTCAACAGTTAAAAGTCGTACACATCACAGACTATCGACTCGGGCAAAAAGTTGCCTCATTATCTAGTGTGTGGTGCGGTGGTAGTTGTGGTGCGGTGGTAGTTGTGGTGTGGTGGTGGTTGTGGTGTGGTAGTGGTTGTCGTGTAGTGGTGGTTGTGGTGTAGTGGTGGTTGTGGTGTAGTGGTAGTATTTATGTGGTGGCATTTGTTGCGTGGTGGTTGTGGTGTGGTGGTGGTTATGGTGTGGTGGTGGTTGTGAGGTGGTTGTGGTGTGGTGGTGGTTGTGTGGTGGTTGTAGTGTAGTGGTAGTATTTATGTGGTGGTATTTGTTGTGTGGTGGTTGTGGTGTGGTGTGGTGGTGGTTGTCGTGTAGTGGTAGTATTTATGTGGTGGTATTTGTTGTGTAGTGGTTGTGGTGTGGTGGTGGTTGTGGTGTGGTGGTGGTTGTCGTGTAGTGGTGGTTGTGGTGTTGTGGTAGTATTTATGTGGTGGTATTTGTTGTGTGGTGGTTGTGGTATAGTAGTGGTTATGGTGTGGTGGTGGTTGTGAGGTGGTTGTGGTGTGGTGGTGGTTGTGGTATAGTAGTGGTTATGGTGTGGTGGAGTGGCGGTGTGGGGGTGGTTTTGGTATGGTTGTGGTGTGGTGGTGGTTATAGTGTAAAGAGGTCCTGTGTGTGTGTGTGTGTGTTTGACTAATAAGCTGCACACTATGTAATAGGGTGTGTCATACGGAGGCGAATTTTTTTTTTTTGAGTTTGAAAAATCGGCCCATGGTATTAATGATGTAGTTCTATGTGCAGAATCATGTGATATCTTCAGATTTGAAAAGTTTTTATTTTTTGCTAGGTAAATTTTAACTTGAAATCTTATGAAAATTCAGTATTCCCACCCTTTTACCAACACCACAAAATAGCTTATTTAAAGTAAAGTAAATGTATCAGGTTAATTTATTAGGATGAAAATGATCCAGAATAGTAGAAACGTAATGATCTGTAATACATTTATTAAATTTAATATTCCTTTAGGAAAAAACAAAAAATCATCAAATACAAAACCGGTTTTACTACTACGACCCGGTGTTGCTGCACACCATAGAGAACATGTCTTTCTTGCTTCTGTTTCTACTCATCACCTCCCTGCTGACCACCTGAGCTCGGATGTAGCCTTCCCTCCTCTCCTGGCTGTACACGTGACTGCTGGCCTCGCTCACTTGCTGTACACAACGCTCTATACTCTGGGTGTGCGAGGGCCAGGCAGGGACATGCATGGGTTGTCCAGGAAAGCTCTGACTTGAACATTGGTGAGGGTTGCAGGTAAGAGGGGGCTCACTGCCAGCCTTCCGATGCTATCCAGATCTATGAGATCAGTGAGGGCCCTCAAGAATCTGGATTAATTTCAGGAGTCTCCCACCCCTGAAGGAATCGCCACCAACTGATCTGTCATCAAGTGCCCAGATCCTCTCATAAGTCTCATATCCAAGATCTTTTGACTGCCACTCTTTCTCCTCTCTCTCCTCATCTCCACTGCAGAGCATTAATCTGCAGAACTGCCCTCGATGAGCATACCAGGAAGATCTCCTCACAGTCTGCTCCACAATCTGAACAACCTTCCCTTGGCTGAATCCCTCAGGAGCTCAAGCTGGAAGAGAACATGCCTCGGACCTTCGAGAACGATGATCGACCTTGGTGTTGGAACCAATTTGGCAAGTAGACACTCACGTGATGAATTGGACAATAAGTCTCAGGTTGTGAAGCTGGTTCCTTTCAGTTTGCGATGAGCGACCCAAATTCTGCAGAACCTGAGAGCCGTTGTGAGCCACCTAGAATGTGAGACTGGACCTAACTGCAGGTAAGCAAGTCTATCAGGCATGTCCCCAGTTTTGATGGCACTGCAAATCATGTAACCATAGTACTGGTCAGTACTCAGGTCGTCAATGACAGTATGTGCAAGCTCAACGAGTGGAGGGCCAACTGTGATTTTTTTCAAAGCTCGGATTTATTTCTAACTCAGTGGCAGAGTCCAGCATCTTGCCAAGAGGACCAGACCATCTGTTGTTTGAAAGAGTCTTGCCATCCAGCTCCTGGATCAGATGTCTGAGTGGCAACTCGTTGGTGTGGAGGTCACAAACAATCCAGACCAGCTTCCTCCCAATCTTCCGCTCTATCCACTGTATGACCCCCCCTTGCCACCCTGTGTTCGTGTTGGTGCTGTCCCTCCAATGGCCTGCAGGGTCTGGTCTACGTTCCTCTCTCTGAGCCAGTTCACAATGTTATCTGCCACTATCTCAGCTGGTTTCCTGATGTCATCTTTTCTCTGGAGTGAAATGCCACAAATATCCCTCCTGGTTCATGCAGCAGGAGTAGTGTTCCTCCTTCACCATGGCAGGGAACAACTTGTCAGAATCTCCAACTTTCATGAACACTTTAGTGTCATCCCTTCTCCCATCAAAGAACAAACAATTGATTCCATTTTCTCTTATCCCCTTATCAAACTCCTCTTCTAGGTTACTGACAAGTTTCTCCTGAGCTCTCCTTACTTTGTTATGATCTATCACCAGGTGAACATCATCAGGTGTTATCAAACCACCGTCAATCCAGGCAGCTGTTGCTATCTCTGCAGTTTCTCTGAGACCAGTGTGGTGTCGCATGCTGGCCAGAGCTATGCTCGGGATATATTTCCTATTTCGAATCTTATGCCTGGAAGGTTTGGGATCATTATTTTCTGGGTTAGGGACAAAGTCACCATTCTCCTGGTCAGCACTCGGATCAGCCATGGGGAAGTCATTAAACTCTGAATCAGCTTGACTCCAATCATCGGCCTTTTTTACCTCACCCTGGGCCTTCTCAAGTCTCTTTTCCTCGGCAACTCTTCTCCTCTTCTGTCTCTCTGTGGCAGCCTCCTGTCTCTTGGACCTGGAATATCTTGGCTAGAAATCATGAGAGCCCCTATACTGCCAGTCTTCTCTCTCTGTGCTTTGACAAATGCCAGTTCGATCACAGGAATCTTCAGTTCACGCTTGCAAATACAGGAGATGTGGGCCTCGGATTTACAGTCACGATCGCATCCAAACTCAGGACAGAGAACAATTGGGCACTTGCAAGTAATTATGTCAAATAACTGGTCCAGCTGCTTGGCAAAGCTGTCCTTAACTGCAAGTTTTCCTCTCCCAAGAGAGATATCTCTTGCCTTTTCCCAACTGGCTAGCAGTCTCTCACTAATCTTCTTCTGATTTGTTATGACTGGAGGCTTGAACTGAGCGTTAGCCAGAGTGTACTGTGCCAAGACAGCTTTGGTCATATCACTGGCAATGTCTTTGTTTGTGTAAGTTCTTTGGTTCTTTTCACTGATTTGCCTGATTAAAACACCGTATCTCAAAGCATCTCTCAATGTAGGCAACTCCGACTTCAGGAGCTCTCTCCCAGACCCAAGATAGTGACTGAGATGGCTGGATTTTTGGTTCCTCGTCCTGACACAAGCAGCCATCGCAAATATTATCAACTAATAAATGCATCAGAATCTGAAACAGAAAAAAATATTGTTAGTTGGGTTGTTAAAGAATGAAGTCAGAAAGCAATGTTCACTATTTAATTGTAATGCACTAATGCAGCTGTACGTTAGATTTTCGATAAATTTCACGCTAAAATTTACCTAGCAAAAGGTTGCAAAATATTGAAACTGAAATTATTTTCTGTTTATATACACTAAAATCTACCCAAAAAGTGATGGGCCATTAGTTTTAGCTGATCTTCCCTACTATGTAATACACACACACACACACACACACACACACACACACCCACACACACACACCCTGAACCAGTTACCTTGACACTGCTTTAATCATTATTCTTGTTATCAAACCAATTATGTAGAGATGAAGATTGAATTATTACCGCAATTAGACAACAGTTCTGATCTGGCCGCTGTTTTTATAGACCCCATAACGACAACATAATTGGCGGCGGTCAGACAGCTACTCTTACCTTTGGTAAGCAGTCTTGCTCAGCCCGGATTGATGTTCATGATGGGATCCCGACTCCGCTTTTATCATATGGCCCTTGTCAAGAGTTGGCCATTATTTCCAAGGAATTCCCCAAACCCATTTTAAAGGTCACCCATGTCAACAGGTTGAAGGAACTCCCTATCGCTACAAACACGTCCCCTTCTGATGCAAGAGCTTACCTTCTCAAGGAGTTTGCTGACGTGTTGGTTACGAAGAAATCTTTGGGATCCACACCACTCAAGCCGATGGTGGGTCCACCTATGAAGATTCATCTTAAGGATGGTGCCACACCTTTTGCCATCCACACCCCTCGTTTGATTCCTCACGCCTACAAGGAGCTAGTTAGACAAGAGCTTGACTCCATGGCTGCTCAGGGAATCATCAAGCCGGCCGGAGACGAACCTTCACCTTGGTGCCACCCTCTCGTCCCCGTCGCCAAACCTCGTGGTGGAGTACGGATCACCACCGATGTGTCAAAACTTAACCAGCAAGTTTCCCGTCCAGCCCACCCTTCACCCACACCCTTCGCAGCTGTTCGAAATGTGGACCCGAAGGCGAAGTTTTTTACAACAATGGACGCCTTATGTGGTTATTGGCAGATCGAGTTAGCCGAAGAAGACCAGCATTTGACTACATTCATCACACCATATGGAAGATATCAGTATTGCAGAGGCCCCATGGGGTTTGCCGCTCCGGGCGATGCATTCTGTCAACGTGGTGACGCGGCCCTTCAAGGAGTCACGAATTGTGTCAAGGTGGTTGATGATATTTTACTCCATGACGAAGACTACTGTGCCCACCTCTCCCGAATATATGAAGTTCTCACCAGATGTCGAAAGTACGGGATTACCCTCAACGCTGACAAGTTTGTAGTCGCCGCACCATCAGTGAACTTCTGTGGGTACACTCTCTCAGCATCAGGTGTCGCAGCTGACCCGGAGAAATTAAGTGGAATCAGGGATTTTCCAACCCCTGCCAACCTGACAGACCTCCGTTCTTTTTTGGGTCTGGTCAATCAGCTGGCTGAATTTTCACCTGACATCTCCGCCGCAGCCCAGCCGTTACCCTCCCTACTGAGCCCCAGGAGGACATTCCTGTGGACCCCAGATCATCAAGAGGCCTTCCAGCGAGTCAAGCAGGCCTTCTTAAGTCCACCTGTCCTCGCCTGTTACGACCCAGCCCTACCCACCGTCCTCCAGACTGACGCCTCCAGACTCTACGGCGTTGGTTACACCCTTCTGCAGGACCATGGCGGTGGACAACTCCGCTTAATTCAGTGTGGATCCCGGTTCCTGACGGACGCTGAGACCCGATATGCCACGATTGAGCTGGAGATGTTGGCTGTTGTCTGGGCAATGGCGAAGTGCCGCTTCTACCTCATAGGACTTCAGCACTTCACCCTCTTCACGGATCATCGCCCTCTTGTACCTATGATCAATCACTACTCTTTGGTTGCAGTAGAGAATCCTCGCCTTCAACGTTTGAAAGAGAAGCTCTCGCCTTATCTCTTCACGGCTGTGTGGCGTGCGGGTAAGCTAATGTGCATCCCGGATGCCCTGTCCCGCGCCCCTGTCAGTCGCCCCACCCCAGAGGACGAGATGTTGTGTTCTACAGCTGCCGCATCCCTCAAGTCAGTAGTCTCATTGAAGGCCGTCTTCACATCAGAAGAGTCTACAGCACCGGATGCAGACAAGACCCATGAAGATCTCCACACCGCAGCCCGGGCCGACCCTTCCTATATCCGGCTCGTCGACTGTGTGTCCCAGGGATTTCCATCTAACCGATACGACCTTCATGAATCGCTACTCCCGTACTGGAAGATACGCGAGGACCTCTATTGTGACGGAGACCTCGTCTTGTATGGTCCACGAGTAGTCATTCCTGCTGCCCTACGCCGCCGTACCTTGACCCGCCTTCAAGACTGCCATCGAGGAGTGGAGGCCACCAAGCGACGGGCGAAGCAGACTGTATTTTGGCCCGGAATCGACGCGGACATTGCAAGTACCGTCCGTGCCTGTGAGCCGTGCCAGATTCTGCAACCCAGCCAGCAACAGGAACCTTTAATGTGCGACGATAACCCTTCAAGACCCTTCGAGTCTGTGTCGGCCGACTTCTTTGCAGTGGCAGGGAAGTCCTTCCTCGTCATTGCCGACCGATTGTCTGGATGGCCTGTTGTCGTCCCCTGTGGTAGTGATACAACGGCTACTGCTACGATCCGGAATTTCAGACATTACTTCAGAGAAGTTGGTGTTCCCCTCCGCCTCAGGACTGATGGAGGACCCCAGTTCACCAGCCACGAGTTCCGGGACTTCATGGACCGTTGGGGAGTCAGTCAAGTCGTGACCTCGCCCCACTACCCCCAGGCGAATGGACACGTTGAAGCCGCAGTCAAGACTGTTAAACACCTGATCCTTAGGTTGTCACCTCAGGAAATATCGACTGCGAGGTCTTCGATCGAGGTTTGTTAGAGTTACGCAACACTCCGAACTTCACCTGACGCTCCCCAGCCCAGGTTCTATGTGGACAGCATCTCAGGTCTTGTGTTCCTGCCCACCCGAAGTCTTTTTCTCAAGAATGGCAAGCCAAGACTGAAGAATATGACCGCCGTGCAGCAGAACGAGCGGCAGATGTCGCTGCTCGGTACGACTGTCATGCCCGTCCCCTTCCCAGGTTGAGTATCGGCCAGCAGGTCAGGATTCAAGATCAGGTATCTCACCGCTGGGACAAGGTTGGGGTTGTCATGGGTATTGGCCGGTCCAGGGACTACCAAGTGCGTCTTCCTAGTGGTAGAGTATGGTGGAGGAACCGTCGTTTCCTCCGACCTGTGGAGCTGCCTAGTGTTGACCCTTCCCCAGTTGAGTCCCCTAATGTGATGTCTTTACAGTAAATCCGTCCCCACCTTGTGTTTCTGCCCCGGTACTCCGCAGGTCCGAGCGACTCAGAAACAAAAGGTCCGCTCAAGATGAAATTATGAGCGTATAGGGGGGAGGGAGGTGTATAATATGGACACGAAGTAGTACCTAAAGCTGTGTATTCTTATATTACTCTATTAATTATGTATAGTAAAGTATTACAGAACATGTATTAATCCTATGTAATATTTCCATTTATTATGCACCATGTTATGTATGTGAATTATCATATTTACATAGTATGTATTCAGCTTGTGAATGCTGGTATCTGTGCATGCCAGCGCGGAGTGATACAGGTAGTTGAGATCACTAGTCCTTATGGTGTGGAAGCCAGTTTCTTTGTTCCTATTTTCAAGATAACAAGTGTTTGTGTGTACCCTCAGTAGTGTAGAACATTTTGGGGGTATCAAAGTCAAACATAGAAGTCTCCCCCCGCCCTCCCCCAACAATCCCCCATCCCCCCTCTCCACCCACAACCCAGGACCACGGTGTGTAAAGTTAAGTCGTTCGAATTTTAATTGGGTTGATAATGAAATAATGCATGTGAGGAGAAGAAGAAGAAGATTTCGTTAGGTTACGTTAGGTTACGTTAGGTTAGGTTAGGCTAGATTAGGTTAAGTTAGGTTAGGTCTGGTCAGGTTACATTATGCATGAAGGTATTCATTTATATGTATATTTATGATCTACAGGATCGTTTATGGCCAGTCAAAAGCTTCCAGAAAAGAGAAATACATAGAAGTTATCACTAATGGCCAATTATCCCTATTTAGTGTAATATACAGTATATATTAGGTGGAGTTCCGCTTTTATTTGTTTGTTTTCGTATTATTTAAGTCATTTATTTGTTAACATTTAGCTTAGAATAAGTAAATATTATACAAAACAAAACATTGAAAACTCACAAGTGAATTTGTAACATATAATCAAGTCGAGATAATAATACCAATACCACGTGCTGGTCAAGCTCCGAAAGAGTTGTCCGGGGGTCTAGCTAACCTCTGGTCGGGGCTTGACCAGCACGAAAAAAAAAAAAAAATTTTTTACTAAACGTGATTTTGGCAGCCTGTGGTGTAATAGTCAGCATGCTCGCCTTGCAAGCGAGTGGACCCCTGTTCGATTCCCGGACAGAGTGAAACTATGAGCATTTTTTTTTACGTCATTTGGCTTTCTATTTACCAGTAAATGGGAACCTGGATGTTAATCGATTTGCGGATCTTATTCTGGAATAATGGTTAGCCAGTGCAGTTGCCGAGTTGTCCGGTCTTCTCGGACTATTCATTGAAACTGGGTCATACAACTCGTTAACTTAGGGTGTGGTTGTGGTGTTGGCGACAGATTCTAACACCTTAAACAAATTCAAGCCTAGGTTGCTCTAGAGCCGGCCATCCTCGTACACGAAAGGCAACCATTATTGTTACGTGTATAATATTACCATCACTAACACAACCAGCATTATCACTACTATTGTCATCTTCTCAACTATCATCATTCCTTCCCTCTTCCTCCTCCTGCCTCCATATTTTAATAATTATCGTCTCAATTATTATTATTATCATTATTTTTATTATTATTATTACCGTATTATTATTATTATTATTAACAATACAACATGTGGCTGGAACAACAGTAGAAATTAGAAATATGATAAAAAAGTTGTATTAAATTAACAATTAAAACACAAACAAGAACCACAGGTACAAGTCGATCAGTTTTTTATCATGAGAGAGAGAGAGAGAGAGAGAGAGAGAGAGATAGAGAGAGAGAGAGAGTCCCTGGCTCACTGTTGCGTTATGACAAAGTTGTTGGTAAATATATGGTATGGAAATTGTGTTGATACTCTCTCTCTCTCTCTCTCTCTCTCTCTCTCTCTGTCTGTCACACACACACACCAACCACAAATAAACAACACATCACAAACAAACAAGCAAGCAACAACACAACACAAACAATAATGACACCACAAAAAACATCATTCTAAAAAACAAACAATAAAACAAACATAAGAACAATAAAACAAACAAACAAACATACCAACAAACAATAAAACAAACAACCAAACAAACAAACAATAAAACGAACAAACGAAGAATAAAACAAAACAAACAAACAAACAAAATATAACAGACAAACAATAAATAAAACAAAAACACAAACAAACAAACAATAAAACAAACAAACATACATAAAAACAATCAAACAAACAAAAAAACAAAAAAAAACAGACACCTCTTCAACAAACCACCACCACCAAGGACTTCACTAACCTACCACCTCCACCACCACCTCCTACAACACTATTTATAATCCCAAAACTTCCCAAAGGTCACTCCTGCCTCGGTGACCTTTGGGGGTTAACACTGCCCACTGGTCTAGATCTGGCGAGAAAACTGCCCCCACCCAAAGGTCACTTATTGGGTGTAACAAAGCGCCTGCTGGGTGATTTAGGTGAGTCTTCCCCAGCCCTCCCCCATCCCGCCTCTCCAACCCAGGGTCACAGTGTGTAAGGTTAAGGCATTTGAATTTGAATTTAATTGATGATGATATAAAGCAGAGGAGGAGGAGGCCAACAACAACAACAACAACAACAACAACAACAACAACAACAAGGCTAGATTACGTTAGATTACGTTAGGTTATGTTAGGTTACGTTAGGCTACATTAGGTTAAGTTAGGTTAGGTCTGGTCAGGTTACATTATGCGTGTAGGTATTCATTTATATGTATATTTATGATCTACAGGATCGTTTATGGCCAGTCAAAAGCTTCCAGAAAAGAGAAATACATAGAAGTTATCACTAATGGCCAATTATCCCTATTTAGTGTAACATACAGTATATATTAGGTGGAGTTCCGCTTTTATTTGTTTGTTTTCGTATTATTTAAGTCATTTATTTGTTAACATTTAGCTTAGAATAAGTAAATATTATACAAAACAAAACATTGAAAAACTCACAAGTGAATTTGTATCATATAATCAAGTCGAGATAATAATACCAATACCACGTGCTGGTCAAGCTCCGAAAGAGTTGTCCGGGGGTCTAGCTAACCTCTGGTCGGGGCTTGACCAGCACGAAAAAAAAAAAAAAAAAATTTTTACTAAACGTGATTTTGGCAACCTGTGGTGTAATAATCAGCATGCTCGCCTTGCAAGGGAGTGGACCCCTGTTCGATTCCCGGACAGAGTGAAACTATTAAAACACAAACAAGAACCACAGTACAAGTCGATCAGTTTTTTATCATGAGAGAAAGAGAGAGAGAGAGAGAGAGAGAGTCCCTGGCTCTCTCTCTCTCTCTCTCTCTCTCTCTCTCTCTCATAATAAAAAACTAGATGTCTAGACTAAGACGGGGTCGACACCGGCGACGTTTACTTGCGGTTTTATTTCCGGTGGACGCGTATATAAGCTCCCAGCCTCGCCGTTGAAGTCCATTCTACTTAGAGCCCTGCAACACACAACACCTCCTCTAAAGAAGCTCCTGCACAGCAACTCCTCTACCATGCAGCAACTCTCCAGCACCAGACTGTTTTGTATATAATATATTTATATAAGAAAACCACCACTAAGAGTTTCCTTTCTCCAACCCATTCTGAGTGCGAGACATCATAACGTTAACCCCACAGTATTGCGAGAGCTAAATTGCAAAAGTCCGGCAAGGCTCGGCCTGAAGATATTTATTTTATAACAGTATTCAACGTTTTCTACAACGTTTCTGTGCTTACGGTAGGGATCTGCAAACCCAAATTAGGTAATTTTAGTTATAAATTATTCATGCGCAAAGTCAATAACTAGAAACTAAAATTAACTGGAATGAACGAAAATGAACAAAATGTAACTTCAGATTAACTTTAGTCGGAACAAAAAACACTGAACTGAGTAACCGTCGGTCTAGGGAAGATCCAAGTCAATTTAAGCACTGTATTATGATTTTATTTGCAGTAGATCTCACTAAAACCTAAACTTTTTCTACACATGACTTAGCCCAGATTTATTGAGTCATACCTCAGAACTTTGAACACCTACCACCTTTTCAGTTATATATATATATATAGTATTATTTTTTTTTTTTGCCTATTTGCCATTCTGTTTAAAAGGTTTTAAAGTGCCTAAACATCCGGGATCTAATTATAGCTTATTCATAGAAGAAGGATTTCCTAAAGTTCAATTTTAATGATTGAATTTATGCATCTAATGTGTCATTAATTTATCATGAGCCTATTGGCATGACTAGTAGTACAGTACAGGACAGGACAGTATGTGCTAATTCCGCTGGGATGAAACACTCCACTGTCAACAGTGTGGAGTGCGATTCTTCACCTTTTCTTATGATTATAGTTAATATATACACCTGGCAAAACAGATTTAGCTATGTTACAGGATCACCTCACTTGAGAGCTGAGCTGGTAAACGTATACTGTACTAGATTTAATATGCAATCTACAAACTCTCAGAGCTCATCTTTCAGACTGATTTACGAAAACAACAACAGGCAATCGCATGTACAGTATCAATCACTCAAGGTGCCTTTCTCATATCTCAGGGTTGGCGACCATGGCCCTCCATCCCACAGTAGCTATACAGTACACGAACTATAAAATATCCGTAAATATGTGAGATAAAGCTAAGACGCTAGTACTATATTCGAATACATTTCGTTTTGCTTTTCAAACTTTGAAAGATGAAAAATAATGGTTCCCCAATTGGCATCTAACCTAACAATCTTACGATGCCATTATTTTAAGAAAGTTGTGTTACGTATGTTGGGTTGGGTCGGATAACAATGTGGGTAAGCAGATTAGGCATACAGTTAAGTATAATAGATTGGGTTAGGATTGGAAAGAGTCAATGTACTATTTAAGCCAGCTCCACAGAATAAAAAACAAAAAAGAGACACTAGGAAAATACCAAGCAGGAATATATGATTGAAAGTTTGTACAAATTTATATTAATATTGAGTAACATTTATATTCAAACAAAAAACTAGCTAGTTTTCTGGGACACAATGCACAATCTTCGCTGTCACTCGGCATCAGCCAATGAACGTCGAAGAGGATCTTAAATTTAAATATGCCAATCAATCAGAAGCGGCGATATTCCCCATTTTTTACTTTCCCGCCTCAGTTGCGCTCAGCCTCCCTTGAACAGATGGGTCATTATTGTGGAAATTCTATCTTAGACATTATTAAATACTGAACGTCTAGAACAATGAAGCAACACATTTTCGTGAAGTATTGCAGTCTTAAAATACTACAACCCGTGGCCAGTGTAATAATCCCTATCTACTGACGCAGTTAAGATACGGTAAGTTATGCTAAAGGTAAATATAATAAGATTTAATAAAATATGACACCAAAAACTACGTCGTCAATATACGTATGTTCATAAACAATCCCTTCCGTTAAGATACCTATATACTGTGTGTATTATCAAGACATTAGGCATGTGCATTTACGTAACTGAAAGTCCGACACATTTATACACAAGACAAGGGCATGTGCATATATTATAAAGGATAAATATCAATGACTGATAAAATAGGTCCAGTACTTACATAGTCCACTCCCTAATCATCTCGTCGAGTTCACTGTCACGATAACACTTTGTAGTGGACATCTCCCCTACAACTGCTTACAACTGCGGAGCCACGCCACCACCTGCTGCCGCCTTCCCTAGCAACCAACCAGATGTTACCGTATCTTAGCAACGGAACTAGTCACCGGCGACTTTCTGGGTTTTCCCAACATGACTCATAGAGGACTGGCGGCTGCTGCTGGGAATATAAGCTCTGTCTCTCCATTGAGATTCATTCTGACCATTCTTCTTGAACAAGCAACACCTCCTCCTCTGCCGCTGCCTGGCGGCCCCTCGCTTCTCCTCACCTGCCTGGCGGCCCTCGCTCCCGCCAGCGAGCATGGCGATTCACCAGCTGTCCTTCTCTGAGCTTCCTCACCAACCAACTCTCATTCTGCCCAACTTCCTGAACAAGCAACACCTCCAGCACCAGACTGTCTATAATATAACTTATATTATATAAGAAAACCACATTAGAGTTTCCTTCCATCCTGAGTGCTAGACAACATTAATATCTCGATACCCCTACAATGGTGACTCCCGGAGATTAGCACTCACACAGGATGGAGGAGACACTGATCACGCTCCCAGTCTTCAAGCAGACACCGGCTCCTCTTCCTGCCTCACGCACCACATTCTGACAATCCCAGCACACCCGTCATGCCTCAGACGCCGACCTCGGCCCAGCAATAACCCCTGACGCGGCCTCTGTTCCTGAATCCGGACTCACACACACCCTCATTTCTCCCTCAGGTACTCCCTGCTAATGTCCTGCACCCTGCTGCTGTCGTGGACCCAGCTGCTGTCACGAGCCCTAATCCGCTTCTGCTGACGCAGCCCCTGCTCCTGACCCAGGCCCACACACACCCCAGCAGGCGCATCTGACGACTCAGTACCTGCCGTGAGGGAAGCACACAACATCCATCGCCTCCACACACCCTCTTTTCTCCCTCAGGTACTCCCTGCTAATGTCCTGCACCCTGCTGCTGTCGTGGACCCAGCTGCTGTCACGAGCCCTAATCCGCTTCTGCTGACGCAGCCCCTGCTCCTGACCCAGGCCCACACACACCCCAGCAGGCGCATCTGACGACCCTGTACCTGTCGTGAGGGAAGCACAACATTCATCGCCTCCACACACCCTTTTTCTCCCTTCTCCCACAGATAGTGTGTATCTAGACAGTTGTATTTCAGCGATTGGCTCATCACGCCATCGCCGTTGTCTCACATAAGGCATGCACCGCCCGGTCTGCCTCACATGTGCTAAGCAACTCTACAGACAACAAGTCTCCTACACCGCCTGGAGGGAAGGGGGAGTATTGTAGTGGACGTCTCCCCTACAACTGCTTACAACTGCGTAGCCACGCCACCACCTGCTACCTCCTTCCCTAGCAACCAACCAGATGTTACCGTATCATAGCAATGGAACTAGTCACCGGCGACTTTCTGGGTTTTCCCAACATGACTCTTAGAGGACTGGCGGCTGCTGCTGGGTATATAAGCTCTGTCTCTCCATTGAGATTCATTCTGACCATTCTTCTTGAACAAGCAACACCTCCTCCGCCGCTGCCTGGCGGCCCCTCGCTTCTCCTCGCCTGCCTGGCGGTCCTCTCTCCCGCCAGCGAGCATGGCGACCCACCAGCTGTCCTTCTCTGAGCTTCCTTACCAACCAACTCTCATTCTGCCCAACTTCCTGAACAAGCAACACCTCCAGCACCAGACTGTCTATAATATAACTTATATTATATAAGAAAACCACATTAGAGTTTCTTTCCATCCTGAGTGCTAGACAACATTAATATCTCGATACCCCTACAACTTCACAGTTTTCAAACTGCTAGAAATTAAAAAAAAAAATTGCTACTTAAACAATTTAGTCGGAAAACCACAAGTAGTTAGTAGTCTATAAATTAAAATTTATATTAGTTATGTCTATATAACACAGTGTGGCGTTATCTATCTATAAATCGATAAAAATAGCTAAAACGCATCACAAGCATCAGACTAGACAACTACGTTTTGTTGACAAGCCGGTCACACACTTTTATTATCAACACTATGTCCTTGTTAATTAATTCGAGTTTTCTCACTGCGTTAAACTTGCAAAACACATTGATAAAGTTTTGCCACATATAAATACGCGTGTAAGTTCACCACAATTATAATAAACAAAATTTTAGCTGAAAAACTAATCCACAGCGTCTACGCCGTCCACCAGTGACGCTGAAAAGGCGTGATTTTAGACGTAATTATCAGAAAATACGTCACGTAAGTTAATGATAATATTTAATTTAAAATCTGAAGCTATATATAATGCGAAAATTAATGCAAGATATCAGGAGAAATTAGTAGGCTCACAAAACTTATAAGACAAATATATAGTATACATATTTCGAGCATTTTGAATGATTTGGGCGGCCAATCAACTGATAATAATGGCGTATATTGAGTACCATCTATATAATTATTAATTAACTTCCGGTTATATTATTATTATTATTATTATTATTATTATTATTGTTGTTATTATTATTATTATTACTATTATTATTATTACTATTATTATTATTATTATTATTATTATTATTATTATTATTATTATTATTATTATTATTATTATTATTATTATTATTATTATTGTTATTATTATTATTATTATTATTATTATTATTATTATTATTATTATTATTATTATTATTATTATTTATTTAAAAACAATAAGATATAAATACACATAGAGACATACTATCAGACAGACAAGACAGACATCAGATACAAGAAGACGTACTGTACACATATCAGACACAAAATACTTACATAATCTCACACACACAACTACAGACAGACATAACTGACTCTCAATAACACAATAGAACTTAATAGAACCTCTTTGGAGACTTACCTGACCGTTTTATTTTTTTTATATTTACATAGGGGGTTGTTAATATAAGTACGTAATGTGGGTGTATTCTCTAATAGTTTGTATACGTCTGTGTGATAATGTAGGGTGTATTTATGTGTAACATGTGTGTGTGTGTGTGTACATAGTGTAGGTATGTGTATTGTAGTGGACGTCTCCCCTACAAACTGTTTAGCTGCACACCACCTGCTACCGTCTTCCCTAGCAACCAAGCGTATCCGCATTCCAATGCCGCTGTATCCTAGCAACCGAGACAAAAGACAGGCGACTTCTCGGGTTTTCCCAACATGACTCATAGCGGCTGCTGCGGGGTATATAAGCTCTGTCTCTCCATTGAGATTCATTCAGACCATTCTTCTTGAACAAGCAACACCTCCTCCTCCGCCGCTGCCTGGCTGCCTTAGCTCCTCCTCGCCTGCCTGGCGGTCCTCGCTCCCGCCAGCGAGCATGGCGACCCACCAGCTGTCCTTCTCTGAGCTTCCTCACCAACCAACTCTCATTCTGCACCTCCAGCACCAGACTGTCTATCGTATATCTTATATTATACAAGAAAACCACATTAGAGTTTCCTTCCATCCTGAGTGCTAGACAACATTAATATCGATACCCCTACAAATGGTGACTCCCGGAGATTAGCACTCACACAGGATGGAGGATACACTGATCATGCTCCCAGTCTTCAAGCAGACACTGGCTCCTCTTCCTGCCCCACGCACCACATTCTGACGACCCCAGCACACCCGTCCTGCCTCAGACGCTGACCCAGGCCCACACACACCCCAGCAGGCGCATCTGACGACTCAGTACCTGCCGTGAGGGAAGCACACAACATCCATCGCCTCCACACACCCTTTTTTCTCCCTCAGGTACTCCCTGCTAATGTCCTGCACCCTGCTGCTGTCGTGGACCCAGCTGCTGTCACGAGCTAATGTGCTGACGAGCCCTAATCCGCTTCTGCTGACGCAGCCCCCTGACCCAGGCCCACACACACCCCAGCAGGCGCATCTGACGACCCTGTACCTGTCGTGCGGGAAGCACAACATTCATCGCCTCCACACACCCTTTTTCTCCCTTCTCCCACAGATAGTGTGTATCTAGACAGTTGTATTTCAGCGATCGGCTCATCACGCCATCGCCGTTGTCTCACATGAGGCATGCACCGCCCGGTCTGCCTCACATGTGCTAAGCAACTCTACAGACAACAAGTCTCCTACACCGCCTGGAGGGAAGGGGGAGTATTGTAGTGGACGTCTCCCCTACAAACTGCGTAGCTGCACACCACCTGCTACCGTCTTCCCTAGCAACCAAGCGTATCCGCATTCCAATGCCGCCGTATCCTAGCAACCGAGCCAAAAGACCGGCGACTTCTCGGGTTTTCCCAACATGACTCATAGCGGCTGCTGCGGGGTATATAAGCTCTGTCTCTCCATTGAGATTCATTCAGACCATTCTTCTTGAACAAGTAACACCTCCTCCTCCGCCGCTGCCTGGCTGCCTTAGCTCCTCCTCGCCTGCCTGGCGGTCCTCGCTCCCGCCAGCGAGCATGGCGACCCACCAGTTGTCCTTCTCTGAGCTTCCTCACCAACCAACTCTCATTCTGCACCTCCAGCACCAGACTGTCTATCATATATCTTATATTATACAAGAAAACCACATTAGAGTTTCCTTCCATCATGAGTGCTAGACAACATTAATATCGATACCCCTACAGTATCTTTACTAATAGTCTTTATGCATTGTATGTGTAAGAGCATGTGTAGGTGTGTGGGTGTGTAGCTTCTTCGTGTGAGATAAAATGGGATGCCGGTTCTCTCGTTGCCAGGATGTCGTTAATAAGGGAGCTTCTGTGAGACAAACAACTGAAACTAGTCCATCGGTCTCGAACAATATTAGTGAGTAGGTAGCGTAGGGGCTAAAGTATAAGGAGAGAAGACAAGACAGGTATACAGTTGATTGGAATGGAATATTTCTGACCGAGATTATAATTTACTGGAATAAATGGTGAAAAATGAATTGCCTAATGGAATCTAACTTCGTTTTGAAAGGAAGTGAAGGACTAAACGCGAAGTTACATCCCGCCAATTTGAGTCGTGTCTCGTGCTGGATTCATTTATCACAGATATTTTCCTTTTTGCCAATTTCCCGAATTCCTTATTACATGTTCTACGCTGACCCTGACTCTCAGCATAAGACAAATAACTCTGGCTTAATTTGGAGGTGTTATTGAGTTTGTGATCTCTGGGGAAAATCCAAGACGTGACAAGGAAGCAAATGATAGTGCGAAATTATTTGAAACGTGCAACAAAACGGTTCAACTGACGAACGAAATAATGAAACATTACTCATTGAGGGATATTTCTCGTCGTAACAGCACTACTGTTGTATTGTGACCGTCAAGGTGAGGTATCATTGTTCACCAATATGTTTCCACCATCATGTAAAAGTAAAAATATTTCAGAACCCAGTACACACATAGTAGATTTTTATTTTTTTTGAGAAACTAACTTGTTTCAGTTATCTATATATTTATTTAACACATTTTATTCAAACCTCTGTAATGTTCTTGCTCCAGTCCACTTAACATACATAAATCGTTCATACCTCATCGGAAAGTTTTTGTATCTCTGAGTGTTTAATAAAGTCAAATCTTTGGATGTCGTGTGGGAGGTGCCTCGTTAGGGCACGGGTACCAATCTCTTAACAATTACGAATTAACTCATAAATCAGTAAAAAACTACATTATTATTATTTGAGAAAGTAGTTCCAGTTTCATAATGTTCAACAGAGTCAACAGAGTAAATACAAAATGTTGAGGAAATTGTTATTATAATGTGTTCTTCACCACTACTACTACTACTTTTTTTTAAATGGCCTCCAGCCTCCCCCAATAGCCATACCTTCGCCATCATTTTATTACCTTAATATTTTAAATATCCTAATACATAAGTAGCTATCCTTGCTGTGTTGAGTTAGTTGAGCCGCAGATCTATGCGGCATTTAGTGACTGTTGCCTTATAGTCAATATCTTCAACTGTTGTCGGCTTTAGGGCCGATGCTCTCGTTCCCCTGAGGCAGAGCAAAGCCGACCTAAGGAAAGAGAAGGACAGTCGACATCTCATCCAGGCTGTAACATAACTTCTAGGCTGCTGCTACTGTTCGGGTATCACCTCCGCGAGTCTGGCGTAGAAGCATCTTGCACTTGGTCCCATCCCACCAAAGGTTGTGAACACTAGAGGAGTGACGTTGCCTTGATCAACGTTCTGAATTCGCTCCCCGTATGCCCATATCTTGTCGTTCTCGTTCCTCCTGTGTGAGCATCGAGAGCTAAGTTATGGTGACATGCGGCCACGGGATCAAAAATCCTACAAATACCACAACTACTACAATCTTCTATTGTCTCTAAAACCCCGTAAACGATATGTTTTTTAACGTATTGTAACGACACATTTTGATAGACGAATATTTCTTAATCTTCCACAATTATATTTACGTTTAGTTTATTCTCTCACCTGTTGCATGTTTATATAATACTGATGTGACGAATTCCTTCTTGTGTTGCAATTTACATGTTTTTTTATTCATTCGTACGTTTCTCCCTTTCTTTGTCTCTTTCACTCGTCTGTTTCTCATTTCAGTCTATCTACCTGTTGTATATCTCTCGCTATCTATCTCTCACTAACTCTTTCTCTACACTATCTCGCCCATTTTGTCTTTATTTCTTTCCTTATTACCCTCCTCTGCAACTTTCTTTGTCTATCTATCTATCTATCTATCTATCTATCTATCTATCTATCTATCTATCTATCTATGTCTCTGTGTCTCTCTCTCACTTACTGTCAAGTGCTCTGCACTTGAAATCCCTCCTGGAATGTATCGTCTCACACAGTAAGTTGCAACAGTCGGGCGTCACGTGAAAGGCGACCTGTACCAGTGGTTGGAAGGTCGGGTATATCCAGGTTATGTTAGTATATCGGAGTATGCCAGGTCACGTACGGTAGCTAGAATATATTGGGTCTCGCGAAGTATGTCAGATCATGTAGTGGAAGTATATTGAGTACGTTAGGTCACTTTGAATATGCCCAATATACTGAAGTACAAGGTTTACCAGTTCTTGTGAGTATGTTGGAGTATAACAGGTAATTTATCTAGGATTATTTGGTCTTTTAAGTTTGATAGAATACGCCAGGTTACTTGAATATGCTTAATATGCTAAAGTATGCCAGTTCTCTTAGTATAATGGGATATATTAGTTCATTAACCTATTGAGTTGCTGAGGTACATTAAATCACTTAAATATGTTAGATTATGCCTAGTATGTTAAAGTCACGTGAGTATGCAAAAGTATACCAAGTTATATAGCAAGTATAAAAAAATAAAGTATGTTTGATTATGTCAGGCGATGTAGATTAAACTCGTGGTATCTCTCTCTCTCTCTCTTAATACAATCAGGAATGAAGAGAATCTAGACCAACTGAGTCTTTGGTAAATAGTATTATGTAGCGACGATAGAATCTTAAATGTAGTGATCTTTAAAGAGCAAGACTGCTAGATGTGTTAACCCCCACCTTCTCCTCTCTCCCCTTTCTCCTTCCCTTCCTTTTTCTCCATACATCTTTCTCCTTCCTCTTCACCCAACACCCCTCGACCCTCGATCACCCAGACTCTAGGCCTTGAGGAAGTTCTCATGTGTGTGTGTGTGTGAAGATCATACACGCACGGTACAGTATTTAGTATTTCGTTTCTTTTTACATCCAATTCTCTAAAAATAATAAATATGATAATAATAATGACAATAATGATGATGTTAAGGCAAAGCAGTATCTTCAAGCCATATCAAACAAGACCTGGCCTACTGTGATCTTCTTACAGGCTGGTTGTGATATGGTATCTTTCTGTTATCTCTCTACAGGACATCGACTACAGTTATCTCATCCTCCTTTACACACCTATACAAGTACAGCTGAGGTACATTCTTGTTTTGGTTAATTCTCTACTAAGCAGTTTCTCTACTTACCCAGCTAAAATACATTCCCTTTCAGACTAATCTTCTGCATAGTTTCCCCTCAAACAGTTATTTACTTCCTAGTTCAAACACATCTGGATACATTCTGGTGTATAAGCTTCATATGCTGCGCATATTCTTAACACATGCTCTTCGAACACCTTCAGATATATCTCTTCCAAAGGGCATCGGCCAGAGATAACAAACGCCACGTCCTCTGGGAGATAAACTGCTGCGGTCACTAACACTCGCTCTAGTTCACTACAGGACGCCGCCGTGACGTCAGAAGGTTATTTTCTTTGGCTTGGCTGATTTTTCTTGTATACTTTTATATAATTTATTTTATCTTTTTTATAACAATAGTTTTTTGTTTTAAATTTCCATTAATCATATACGAGTTTATACAGAATTAAACTGCGTAATCCAAGTGATGTCTCACAAGCGCAAGATATAGTTTTAAGATGACCTCGCCTGTCTTGTGACTAACACTCCTTTGTATGAACCCAAGTACTTTATTAGCCTTGTTTCGAGCAAATACACATTGATTTCTTGGCTTAAGATTCCTACTTATCATTACTCCTAAATCTATCTCGCAGTCGGATTTCTCAATAACATCGTTGTTCATCTGGTATCTGGTTTCCCTGTTTACATCTCCTATACTGAGTACTTTACATTTGTCCTCATTGAATTTCAGCTGCCATTTTTCAGACCATTCGAAATATTTGTTTAGATCTTCCTGTAGTGTTGCGGAGTCCTCATCAGATTTAATTGCACGTCCTGTTTTAGTGTCATCAGCAAATTTACTTATGTTGCTGTCTACACAGATATCTATGTCGTTTATGTATATAATAAATAATAATGGTCCAAGTACTGAGCCTTGGGGAACTCCACTAGTGACGTTGCTCCAATTGGGTTTAGTGCCGTTAATGCTCACTGCTCACTCGCTATTTCCTGCCCTGTAACCACGCCCTAATCCATTTTAGAATATCTCCTTTAATGCCATGAGCCTCCACTTTTCTTATTAGTCTTTCGTGGGGGACTCTGTCGAAGGCTTTGCTAAAGTCGAGATATACCACATCATAATTGTGCCCCTCGTCCACTGATTCGAAAACCGATGAAAAGAATGTTAATAGATTAGTTAGACATGAGCGCCCGCTTGTGAAGGCATGTTGGGAATCATTGATCAACTTGTGCTTCTCCAGATGATTTCGAATAGAGTTTGAAATGATTGCTTCCAGTAATTTGCCTACAATTGATGTTAGACTGATTGGAAGGTAATTAGAGGAAAGTGATCTATCTCCCTTCTTGAAAATCGGTATTACATTCGCTATCCTCCAGGATTCTGGTACTACACCTGTTTTTAAGGACATGTTAAACAACTTTGCTAAGGCATACTAAGCTCTTCCTTACATTCCTTTAATACTCTGGCAAATATCTCATCGGGACCTGGTGACTTATTAGGCTTTAGTGTGTCTATTTGCTTACTAGCATCGTTACTAGTCACTACTATCTCGCTTAATTTATTTCTTCACTATCTCTGTATAGAGTCGGTGCCTCGGGTATCATATTTAAATTTTCGGTGGTGAAAACTGTTGAAAAGTATTTGTTCAGATTATTGCTCATTTCTCCGTCGTTATCAGTTAGCTCGCCGGTATCTGATTGTATTGGTCCAATCTTATCTCATGTTTTAGTTTGATACATATGATAGAATCCCTTGGGGTTTGACTTCGCCTCCCTTGCTATCTTCAGTTCATTATTCCTCTTTGCTTTTCTTATCTCGGTCTTAAGTCAAAGTTGTCTGCAGTTGATCATCAATGGATTCCATCTGCCGTGGAAGCTTGAGCGGTCCGCGCAATTCATATATTATATTCACCACGTCTTCAACAATGAGAACGCGTCCAAGGGGTGCAACAAGCGCACCTGGCTTAGGGACATCTGTGGACATATTCGTCAACACAACAGTGCCACAAAGCAGTAGGAGCAGCACAATGATGATCCAAGCCATTCTGTAAGAGTTTCAATCCAGCCAGGGAGAAGGAGACGAACCAACAGCAGGGGTGACAACAATATCAGGCAGGAGGTCGTGTTCCTGAAGGGCTCGGATGAGTGACCCTCGCCACTGTCTTCTAGATGGAGGTCGGCCTTGGACAGCATGAGTCAAGTTGGCTTGGACATAGTTGCCCCGAGGATCACAGGCCAAGTTCGGTATATAGGGAAGTAGAGCGTGTCTGCTGACGAGCCCCAAGGATGATACGAGCAGCTTTCCTCGGGATAACTTCGAGACGGTTGACAGCAGTCCGACTGATGTTGACGAGGGCAGGGGCGGCGTAGTCGACACAGGAACGAACAAAGGACTTGAACTTGGTGAGAAGTACAGGGATGGTGGCACCAAAGGAACCCCTGCACATGGTAGAGAGGGGAGCGAGACACCGAAAGCATATGTCTCTAAGATAGCGGACTTCCGGGATCTGACAACGTGTGTGAGTTACATACACACCCAAGAATTTTGTCTCATTAACCCAGTCCAAGGGCTTTCCTGATAAGAGAAGGGGTGGAGGTACAACACGACCGTGCCACATGGCTTTTGTTTTCGCAGTTGAAAGAAGGAAACCAAGTGAATCACACTCTCTGGAGACCAGATCAAGGGCCTCCTGCATGCTGAGGTAGTCAGGGGCTTGGAGGAGGACATCGTCGGCATATCTTGAGTGAACAACTTCTGTCGGCCACGAGAGAGATGCAATGGAGTGCATGAGAGTGTTAAACAAGGTGGGACTCAGGACTCCACCTAGAGGGGTGCCGAGGTTCATTTCTTGGAACAGGAGCTATAGAAACTTCAACGCGAACTCGGGCCTAACGTCCAGTGAGGTAAGAGGCGATCCATTGAAGAAGTCTCCCTTTAACCCCTAACCGCTCAAGTTCAGCTAAAATGAGGGCAGGCTGAGCCGTATCAAAGGCTCCTTTGATATCAAGTAAGACGGAGACGCGGGCAGTCTGATTGCAATAAAAGGAAGCAATGGAGTGTGCTGTGTCTTTAAACTTTTTCAGTGCCCAAACAACAACTAACACCTCTAAATGCGTTACTGAATAACGTGTTTCGGCATCATTAAGTTTACGACTTGCAAAAGTAATTACTCTAAATTTTCCTCTTGAGTTCAACTGCATGAGTACAGCTCCAATTCCTTGTCCAGAGGCGTCGGTACACAGAGTGAAATCTTGAGAGTAATCAGGAAATGCTAAAACAGGGGCATTGGTAAGTGACGTCTTCAATGCAACAAAACTATCCTCGTGTTCAGCATTCCATACAAAATTGCATCTTTCTTCAGTAACTTAGTTAAGGGTGAAGCTAATGTCGTATAGTTTTTATTAAAAGAACGATAATATCCAGATAAACCAAGAAAACTACGCACCTTATCAACAGATGTAGGACGTGGGAACTGAACAACAGCCTTAACTTTATCATCAACTGCATGAATACCTTCGCCGTCAACTACATGACCAAGGAAATGGATTCTGGATTTTAGAAACTCACATTTAGAAAGTTTAATTTTAAGACCTGCTGTAGAAAGTTTTTGTAACATTTCACGCAGTTTGATAAGATGGGTATCAACATCCTTACTGACTACTATGAGATCATCCAAGTAAGCACAGACTGTGGTACCTATCAATCCGGCAAACAGGGTGTTGATCATCCTTTGAAAAGTCAATGGGGCATTTCTGAGACCAAAAGGCATCTGCAGAAATTCAAAATGGCCCAAAAGAGTACTAAAAGCAGTAACCTCTTGGGATTTTTCATCGAGCGGTATTTGCCAATACCAGCTAAGCAAATCTAAATTGCTAAAACAGCGTTATCCTTGCCTAAGGACTGTAAAATATCACTCAAGACAGGCATAGGGTACTTATCTGGGATAGTATTTTCATTAACGCGCCTAAAATCAATAACTGGGCGCCAACCGCCATCCTTCCTTGAAACTAAAAACAAAGAGCTATTGAAAGGAAATTAGAATGTGTGATAACCTTGCCATTCAACATAACCTGAACCATGTCCTGAACTACAGCGCACTGGCTATGAGGGAGTCGGTAAGCTGGTATGTAAATTGAATTCGTGCCCTCTTGTAAGGATATGTGATGTGAGGTTAGATCTGTGTGCCCCAACTGTTCCCCTGGTAAAGCTACAATGTTTCTGTAGTCGGCAAGCAGCTCTAAAAGTTTAGTCTTGCCTTGAGGATGATCAATTACTTTAACATGTGGTGATATTTGATCTATTCTCTCCTGCCTAGTTTGTTTAGGTGGAGAAAAATACTACCAATTGGGAATTGCGTAGGCTGTGGTGCAACATTGTTATGGTAAACTAGAAAATCACACAAATAACAACCCTCTTTCAATATTCTAAGAGAGCCTGTCCTGTTAAGAACTAGAACGTCTGTTAAACCACCAGGTTGAATCGTGCTCAATGTAGATTCACACGATAGAGCCTTTATCCTTGTACGTTTCCGGTAGACACACTACATCAGTCCCCGTGCACACGTCAGGTAAAACAACAGTGACTGTGGTGATTTCCTCATTCTGATAGTGGAGAGTATCCATTAAGACTGCAGGTACACTCTTCCAACTTTTGCTGCTATAATCACGCTGGGAAAGTGAGTCTGTGATGTCTTGAGCTCGCTTTGACTCGTTATCTCCCTTCCTCCTAATGGACATGGTGGATAATACCTTCAACCTTGCGGAGAGCAACGGTGCAGAATTGCCCATAGCATTGTAGGAAACAACATTAAATGTAATTGAATTATTACATGGACGAACATCTATAAAATTTGTTCTAAGTGTCGGTAAA
>NW_024745575.1:0-23818 GCF_018991925.1 Homarus americanus | reverse complement strand
TCAGGACAAAGGACTGCTGCCTCATGGTGACCACCGCTGTATCAGGACAAATGACTGCTGCCTCCTGGTGACCACCGCTGTGTCAGAACTTATGACTGCTGCCTCCTGGCGACTACCACTGTGTCAGAACATATGAATGCTGCCTCCAGGAGACCACCACTGTATCAGGACAAAGGACTGCTGCCTCCTGGTCACCATCGCTGTGTCAGACCAAATGACTGCTGCCTCCCGGTAACCACCACTGTGTCAGGACAAATGATTGCTGCCTCCTGGTGACCACCACTGTGTCAGAACAAATGACTGCTGCCTCCTCGTGACCACCACTGTGTTAGAACAAATGACTGCTGCCTCCTGGTGACCACCGCTGTATCAGAACAAATGACTGCTGGCTCCTGGTGACCACCGCTGTATCAGAACAAATGACTGCTGCCTCCTGGTGACCACCGCTGTGTCAGGACAAATGACTGCTGCCTCTTGGTGACCACCACTGTGTCAGGACAAATGACTCCTGCCTCTTGGTGACCACCACTGTATCAGAACAAATGACTGCTGCCTCCTCGTGACCACCGCTGTGTCAGAACATATGACTGCTGCCTCCTCGTGACCACCACTGTAACAGAACAAATGACTACTGCCTCCTGGTGACCACCGCTGGATCAGAACAAATGACTACTGCCTCCTGGTGACCACCGCTGTGTCAGGACAAATGACTGCTGCCCCCTGGTGACCACCGCTGTGTCAGAACAAATGACTGCTGCCTACTCGTGACCACCACTGTGTCAGAACAAATGACTGCTGCCTCCTGGTGACCACCGCTGTGTCAGGACAAATGACTGCTGCCTCCTCGTGACCACGGCTGTGTCAGAACAAATGACTGCTGCCTCCTTATGACCACCACTGTGTCAGGACAATTGACTGCTGCCTCCTGGTAACCACCGCTGTATCAGAACAAATGTCTGCTGCCTCCTCGTGACCACCACTGAGTCAGAACAAATGACTGCTTCCTCCTGGTGACCACCACTGTGTCACAACAAATGACTACTTCACCTGTAATTTGACCCACCAATGTGTCAGAACAAATGACTGCTGCCTCCTGGTGACCACCACTGTGTCCAGAACAAATGACTGCTTCCTCCCTGGTGACAATCGCTGTGTCAGAACAGGAAATGACTGCTGCCTCCTGACCATCACTGTGTCAGAACAAATGAAGCTACTACTTTCTCGTGACCGCCGCTGTGTCAGAACAAATGACTGCTGCCTCCTGGTGATACCACTGTGTCCAGATCAAATGACTGCTGCCTCCTCGCTGACCTACAGTGTCAAAACAAATGACTGCTGCCTCCTGGTGACCCCCGGCTGTATCCAGAACAAATGACTGCTGCCTCCTGGTGACCACCGCTGTATCAAGAACAAATGACTGCTGCCTCCCTCGTGACCACCACTGTATCATGACAAAGGACTGCTGCCTCCTGGTCACCATCGCTGTGTCAGACCAAATGACTGCTGCCTCCTGGTGACCACCACTGTGTTAGGACAAATGAATGCTGCCGCCTGGTGACCACCGTTGTGTCAGAACAAATGACTGCTGCCTCCTGGTGACCACCGCTGTATCAGGACAAAGGACTTCTGCCTCCTGGTGACCACCGCTGTATCAGGACAAATGATTGCTGCCTCCTGGTGACCACCGCTGTGTCAGAATGTATGATTGCTGCCTCCTGGCGACTACCACTATATCAGGACAAAGGAGCGCTGCCTCCTACTGACCACAGCTGTGTCAGGACAAATGACTGCTCCTCCTGGTGACCACCGCTGTCAGGACAAATATCTGCTGCCTCTTGGTGACCACCACTGTCAGGACAAATGACTGCTGCCTCTTGGTGACCACCACTGTGTCAGGACAAATGACTGCTGCCTCTTGGTGACCACCACTGTGTCAGGACAAATGACTCCTACCTCTTGGTGACCACCACTGCATCAGAACAAATGACTGCTGCCTCCTCGTGACCACCGCTGTGTCAGAACATATGACTGCTGCCTCCTCGTGACCACCACTGTATCAGAACAAATGACTACTGCCTCCTGGTGACCACCGCTGGATCAGAACAAATGACTACTGCCTACTGGTGACCACCACTGAGTCAGAACAAATGACTGCTTCCTCCTGGTGACCACCACTGTGTCACAACAAATGACTGCTGCCTCCTGGTGACCACCAATGTGTCAGAACAAATGACTGCTGCCTCCTGGTGACCACCGCCGTGTCAGGACAAATGACTGCTGCCTCCTGGTGACCACGGCGGCTGTGTCAGAACAAATGACTGCTGCCTCCTTATGACCACCACTGTGTCAGGACAATTGACTGCTGCCTCCTGGTAACCACGCTGTATCCAGAACAAATGTCTGCTGCCTCTCCTCATGACCACCACTGAGTCAGAACAAATGACTGCTTCCTCCTGGTGACCACCACTGTGTCACAACAAATGACTGCTGCCTCCTGGTGACCACCAATGTCAGAACAAATGACTCTGCTTCCTCCTGGTGACATAATCGCTGTGTCAAGAGACAAATGACTGCTGCCTCCTGAGTGACCATCACTGTGTCAGAACAAATGACTGCAACCTCCTCGTGACCGCCGCTGTGTCAGGACAAATGACTGCACTGCCTCCTGGTGACCACCACTGTGTCAGATCAAATGACTGCTGCCTCCTCGTGACCACCACAGTGTCAAGAACAAATGACTGCTGCCTCCTGGTGACCACCACTGTGTCAGGACAAATGACTGCTGCCTCCTGGTGACCACCACTGTGTCAGGACAAATGACTGCTACCTCCTGGTGACCACAGCTGTGTCAGTACAAATGACTGATGCCTCCTGGGGACCACCGCTGTGTCAGGACAAATGACTGCTGCATCCTGGTAACCTTAGCGGTGTCAGAACAAATGACTGCTGCCTCCTGGTGACCACCGCTGTGTCAGAACATATGACTGCTGCCTCCTGGTGACCACCACTGTACGAGGACAAAGGATTGCTACCACCTGGTCACCATCGCTGTGTCAGACCAAATAACTGCTGCCTCCTAGTGACCACCACTGTGTCAGGACAAATGAATGCTGCCTCCTGGTGACCACCGCTGTGTCAGAACAAATGACTACTGCCTCCTGGTGACCACCACTGTGTCAGAACAAATGACTGCTGCCTCCTGGTGACCACCACTGTGTCAGAACAAATGACTGCTGCCTCCTGGTGACCACCGCTCTATCAGAACAAATGACTGCTGCCTTCTCGTGACCACCGCTGTGTCAGAACAAATGACTGGTGCCTCCTGGTGACCACCGCTGTGTCAGAACAAATGACTGCTGTCTCTTGGTGACCACCGCTGTATCAGAACAAATAACTGCTGCCTCCTGGTGACCAACGCTGTATCAGGACAAATGATTGCTGCCTCCTGCTGACCACCGCTGTGTCAGAACGTAGGACTGCTGCCTCCTGGCGAATACCACTGTATCAAAACAAATGACTACTGCCTCCTCATGACCACCACTGTGTCAGAACATATGACTGCTGCCTCCTGGTGACCACCACTGTATCAGGACAAATGACTGCTGCCTCCTGGTGACCACCGCTGTGTCAGGACAAATGACTACTGCCTCCTGGTGACCTCCACTGTGTCATTACAAACTGACTGCACTACCTCTGGTAGCCACCACTGTGTCAGAATTAAATGACACTGACTCCTGGTGACCACCACACTGTGTCAGGACAAATGACTGCTGCCTCCCTGGTGACCACCGCTGTGTCAAGAACAAATGACTGCTGCCTCCTGGTGACCACGCTGTGTCCAAGAACAAATGACTGCTGCCTCCCTGGTGACCACCGCTGTATCCAGGACAAGGACTGCTGCCTCCTTGTGACCACCGCTGTATCCCAGGACAAATGACTGCTGCCTCTGGTGACCACTGCTATGTCAGAACATATAACGGCTGCCTCCTGTTGACCACCACTATATCAGGACAAAGGACTGCTGCCTCCTGGTGACCACCACTGTATCAGAACAAATGACTGCTGCCTCCTGGTGACCACCCACTGTGTCAAAACAAATGACTGCTGCTTCCTCGTGACCACCGCTATGTCAGAACAAATGACTGCTGCCTCCTGGTGACCACCACTGTGTCAGAACAAATGACTGCTGCCTCCTGGTGACCACCACTGTGTCAGAACATATGACTACTTCCTCCTGATGACCACCACTTTGTAAGGACAAATGATTGCTGCCTCTGGTGACCACCACTGTGTCAGAAAAAATGACTGCTGCCTCGTGGTGACCACCGCTCTGTCAGGACAAATGACTGCTGCCTCCTCGTGACCACCGCTGTGTCAGAACAAATGACTGCTGCCTCCTCGTGACCACCGATGTGTCAGAGCAAATGACTGCTGCCACCTGGTGACCACCACTGTTTCAGGACAAATGACTGCTGCCTCCTGGTGACCACCGCTGTGTAAGAACAAATGACTACTGCCTCCTGGTGACCACCACTGTGTCAGAACAAATGACTGCTGCCTCCTGGTGACCACTACTGTGACAGAACAAATGACTGGTGCCTCCTGGTGACCACCGCTGTGTAGGGACAAATGACTGCTGCCTCCTCGTGACCACCGCTGTGTCAGAACAAATGACTACTGCCTCCTGGTTACCACCACTCTATCAGAACAAATGACTGCTGCCTCCTAGTGACCCACCACTATATCAGGACAAAGGACTGCTGCCTCCTGGTGACCACAGCTGTGTCAGGACAAATGACTGCTCCTGCTGGTGACCACCGCTGTCAGGATAAATAACTGCTGCCTCTTGGTGACCACCGCTGTATCAGGACAAATGACTGCTGCCTCCTTGTGACCACCGCTGTATCAGGACAAATGACTGCTGCCTCCTGGTGACCACCGCTGTGTCAGAACATATGACGGCTGCCTCCTGGTGACCACCACTATATCAGGACAAAGGACTGCTGCCTCCTGGTGACCACCGCTGTGTAAGGACAAATGACTGCTGCCTCCTCGTGACCACCGCTGTGTCAAAACAAATGACTGCTGCCTCCTCATGACCACCGTTGTGTCAGAACAAATGACTGCTGCCTCCTGGTGACCACCATTGTGTCAGAACAAATGACTGCTGCCTCCTGGTTACCACCACTCTATCAGAACAATGAATCGGCTGCTTGTCCAATTAACCAGTCCGTTCACACATATTTATTTTTGGGTTTTAAGTAACGAAACCCAAACGGTAGTTTGTTTGTTTTATTATAAAAGGTTGTATATATAATTCCTGAGTGTATATCAACCGTAAGTCTCACTGTCTAGGAGTGAATGAGAAAGGGACGGCGTTTATGTATGATAAACGTTAGGTCACGTCCTTACGATATGAGTTGAGGTGAGCTACTGAAGCTTAGGGGCATCGCAGTGCGTTCTTACAGAAATGCTGAGCTATGGGTCTCGCCCTCTTGGGTGAGTTGCCCGCTCACGTGTCTATCTCATGTCTTACTCATAGACAGTGGAAAGTTACAGGGTGGTGAATCTGAATATAATATCAGATGTATTGACCCATTTATATAATACGTTCTGTTGATGAGACAGGGGCCTATTACATCGCTCGGTCACCTACCAGCCGAGCTCCGTGAGGCCTAAATAACTCACAGAGTACAGTACATCCTAGACAACCCTAACCATGTTATAAACAGATATGTAGACACTAAGCTGGGGAAATTACTGTAGGGGTATTCTCTACTACAGGGGACCTAGACTTTTGTGTCGTACGGGTTAGTATATTATGAACAATGTTGAATTTGGATGATACTGCCCGGTAATCACAGAACAGGAACGTTATTGCCAGAATTAACAGAATAGAGGGAATCGTAAGACTTGGAAGTGCAAATTCCCGTGACAGGTAAAATGGCAAGTTATTATTCAAATCAGCAAAATGTGTCTCGTTCAAGAAAGCTAACACTTTTAATTTCTCTGATACTATTTGAATATCCTTGATAGTGAAATTCATTATAGGAAGTGGAATTAAAGCAGACTTGAGTTTTCGATTTAACGCAAAATGCTGATGAGTAGGCAAGGTCCGTAATGTACTACAAGTGATTTCACAGTAATCAGGAGCCTTGTAATGCCCTTTCACAACTAGCTGCTTAACACCATTTTGGCATTTTAAAATTACAGTAGTGAGATTTGGAAAGAACAAATACTGCACATTCTGAAGGTGAGCGTGGAACACAGTCTTTAGACTATCTGGCCTATAACTGCATTGCGCTAACGCTGTGCGTACATTTGGTTGTATGACTGCCAATTCACATATTCCCTCTGCAGCAGGAATAAATGCAAACAATGTAGGCTGGACATACGTGTAGGTGTAGATAAGACGACTTACACCGTGACAGTACCTCAGAATCCTCTATTGATAACAATGAATATTCTTCATCTACTAAGAAAAGTTCTTTAGGCCTATCTAGGGTATACAGTGTGTCGTTCACAAACCAAGGGAAGGGTTCTAAATGCCATGCATTAAACTCATGTTGCCCTCGCATAGGAATGTGGATCAGAATTGCATTGTGCGTGAGGGTTGACTCCAACAGTGGGTAATGATATTGAACCTCATTGTCATTGAAAATCGGAGTTAAATGATACTGCAACTTGGCTATTTTTAAAACTTCAAGAAGCGTCTGCACAGGCACAAGCTTCGCGTCCACACGTCCTATCCCGGCATCTACAATGCTGTCTATTAGTTCATTTTTACAGGTTACAATTATATGAACTGAAATTTCAGCAGCATGCAAATATTCTGTGAAGTAAAGGAGCCATTCTAACGTCGGGATTGCTTTCTGTAACCTAGTAACAATCCTCGAAACTTGGTTAGACTCCATTATGATTGCATTAACCTTTGATTCTAGAGCAGTAATCGCGTGAAAGGTTTGAGAAATAACACGATTCTGTTGAGATACAGCTTGAACGACAACGTTCATGAAACTATTGTCGAATTCATCGAAGCTGTGCTGAGACCATGAAGAATGTCCAATGCTGATTGTAGTTGGCCGTCGACGTTTTCCATCTGACGCGAAAGTGCGAGTTAACTTCTACTCGCAGAACGGAGTTTCATACAATAGTCATTTGGGACATTTTGCTTCTGAACAGTCTGTAAGGATGTATCAATCACATTATCATCAACTTGAGGTAAGACATTTATCTGGGTCTTCTTCAGACGATCCGCGTGCACGACATCTGCGATCTGTGCATTAGGCTTCCATATTTTGAATTTGTTGCCTGCTTCTTTTGAGATTATGCGGAATGGACCAGAAAATTTCGCCGAAAGTTTGGAGTTCCTTTCAGGTTCCCATAACATAACAGCGTCCCCAACGTTATCGTACTTGGTTATGAATTTCTGTAAAGACATGAATTTGTTTTGCCGCAAAATCATCCGTATTATATACCGGGTATGGCGCCTCTGTAAGGATGTCGTAAGGCAGACGTTTATCTGTGCCATAGACAATATAGTAGGGTGTTTTGCCCGTAGAGCTATTAACTGACCCATTAATCGACGCTGCAACCTGCGGTAACCAATCCTCCCATGCGTATTGAAAACCACTAACAATTGGACGCAGTATTTCTAGGATTTTACGATTGGTTCTTTCAACAAGGCCATTAGCCTGTGGATGATAAGCTGTCACAAAAGTTTGTTTAATTCCATATTGTAAACATATATGCTCTATTAGCTCATTCTTGAACTCTGTTCCATTATCAGAGAGTAGAACTTTAGGCGTAGTATATGGACATATGAGATTCATCACTATAGCATAGGCTACTGCTTCGGCCGTTTTGCTTTTTAGTGGGACCAAGACCACGAACCTGGAAAAATGATCCACACACACTAAGACGTATCCTGATCCCTGATGACTCATTGGGAGTTGTAACACATCAACAGCGACTGTGTCAAACGGACGGTCTGGTGTAGGATATTGTAGAATCGGGGCAGGTGATCCTGTCGATCTTTTATGTTGAGCACATACCAAACAATTAGCTATGTGTAATTCTATGTCTTTCTTCATAGTGTTCCAGAAATACTTCTTTCGTAAATCCGCTAAGCATTTATCACGACCTTGGTGACCTGCTTGTGGGACATCGTGGAACAATGTCATTACTGCTTTGCGCAACGTGTCAGGTACGACTATTTGAGACACATTACCCTCAGGAGATTTTCTCGTCCTATTGAGTATGTTATGTCGTAATTCAGACTGACTTAAGGGAAGAAATAACTTGGGGAGTTTAACATCCTCGCCCGATTCGAGAGCAAAAATAACAGCTGACCAATATGGGTCGCGTCGTTGCTCATCTTCCAGCTGCGAAAGAGTGAATGTTGATACAGGCATTATTGGTGCTATATTTCTTAACAGAGCGTCGGCGACAACATTCGCCCTCCCAGGTAAATACCTAAATTCGGGGTCAAACTCTTGAATTGTCAGATACCAGCGTGCTAATCTGCCTGATAAGTTTCTGCCATGGAACAGTTCGGTGACTGCCGCATGATCAGTAAAAACAGTTATCTTGTAGCCAAAGATAATGTCTTTGAACTTCTTAAATGCCCACACAACGGCTAACGTTTCTAAATGCGTCACCGAATAACGTGTTTCAGCATCGATTAGTTTACGATTTGCAAATGCTATCACTCTAAACTTCCCACGCGTGTCCTCTTGCATGAGCACTGCTCCGACTCCAATTCCGGGAGCGTCAGTACAGAGAGTGAAAGGTTGAGTGTAGTCTGGGAATGCTAGAACCGGGGCATTGGTTAGCGCTGTCTTCAATGCCGTAAAGCTTTCCTCGTGTTCAGCATCCTATATAAACACTGCATCTTTTTGAGCAACCTCGTTCGGGGCGATGCTAATGTTGCATAGTCCTTGATAAAGGAACGATAATAACCAGATAATCCGAGAAGGCTACGCACATGATCATTTGAGGTAGGACGCGGGAACTGAGATACAGCTTTGACTTTATCATTAACTGTGTGTATGCCCTCACCGTCGACTACATGACCAAGGAAATGGATTCTGGATTTTAAAAACTCGCACTTTGAGAGTTATATTTTGAGTCCTGCTGTGGAAAGTTTGGCCAAAACTTCACGCAGTTTTATCAGATGGGAATCGACGTCCTTACTGACTACTATTAGATCATCCAAATAAGCGCAGACTGTGTTACCAATTAGTCCGGCAAACAGGGTGTTGATCATTCTTTGAAATGTTAGTGGGGCATTTCTGAGACCAAATGGCATTCGTAGAAACTCAAAGTGGCCTAGAGGCGTGCTAAATGCCGTGATTTCTCGTGATTTTTCATCGAGTGGTATTTGCCAATACCCACTAAGCAAATCTAAGTTGCTAAATACCGCATTATCCTTGCCTAAGGATTGCAATATGTTACTCAAGATAGGCATTGGGAACCTATCAGGGATTGTTTGATCATTTACGCGCCTGAAATCTATGACAGGGCGCCAACCACCATCCTTTTTCGGGACGAGGAATAATGGGCTGTTAAAGGGGGATTTTGAGTGTCTAATGACATTCTCATCTAACATACCCTGTACCATATCTTGCACTACAGCGCGCTGGCTATGAGGTAGTCTATAAGCTGGTATGTAAATAGGGTTGGTTCCTTCCTTTAACGCTATATGATGGGATGTTAAATCTGTCTGACCTAGCGTTTCCCCTGGCAAGGCTACTATCTGTAGTCGGCAAGCAGCTCTAACAGGCGTGTCTTGCCCTGAGGATGATCGATCACCTTAACATGTGGTGCTATTTGATCTATCCTGGCCAGTCGAGTCTGTTGGCAATTCGCAACAATACCTCGAATTAGGAATTTATTTGGTTGCACTTCGACCTTGTTGTGATATCTAGAAAATCACACACATAACATCCTTTATTTAAGATTCGTGATAATGTGAAATTGCTGCCGCAATCCCGTAGACTTGTGTGTGTGTGTGTCTCACAGCAGACACAGCTGATTCCAAGGTCCGGTGATTGGGTCAATGCTCACAAAAATCCTGAGTACAGCAAACCGCCGCTAATTGTCACACAACGTCATCCACAACACCATACCTCAGAATGCTGAGACCATCTCTCAGACCGGATGTGTCATCATCACTAGGGTGGGTGCTGGGTGCTGGTAACTGGGGGTTGTTCACGCCATACGAAAGAATTTTGTTGACAGGATGTTGATTTATGAGTAGTCACAACAACTGCAGTCACGTCCTGTCACACCCTGGGCAGTGAACGAATCATTTGCCGAAACTAATGTTCACTTCAGCTCACAGGATTGTTGCGTTGGTGAATTCCTCATTCTGGTAATGGAGAGTACTCTTCAACATTGCAGGTACTATCTTCCAACTCTTGCTGCTGTAATCACGCTGGGAAGGTGTGTGGTTGAGGTCGAGATGTATCTCTGACGCATGATCCGCCTTCCTCTTAATAGGATTGGTAGATAACACTTTCGTCCTAGCGGTGAGCATAGGTTCAGAATGACTCATTGCTGTGTAGGAAACACCTTTAAACGTAACACTATTATTACGTGGATGAACATCTATCATGTTCTTTCGAAGAGTTGGTAGACCAAGTAACCCGTCAGCTGGCAAATTGAACTGCTGAACTATATATAAGTCCGCGTAGAAGGGCGTACCACGCCTTGAGAATCTGAGTGGTAACGTCACCATTCCTTTGATGCTCAGCTGAGTACCTGAAACTCCTTCGAGCTCAGCGTTACTTGGCCTCCATTTGAATTTGCGGTGAGGGAATTTACGTTGTAACTCGTGATATGATGTCAAGGCCAATACATTAGCGCAAGCACCTGTGTCTATATCAAGAGCCAATCTGGTATTATCCACTCTCACCGGTACTGACAACACTTCCACTTTTCTAAGCGCCGCTATTAATGAGGCCGCTATAGAAGTGCTGTGAGGAGGGGCGGGAATTACCCTATCTATCCCTCTCCTTGCTGTAGTGTGCGCTGGTCTTTCCCCGATGACTTGTCCTGGGGACGTTTCTGCTTGCGCCTATACGACACCTCCGTTTCACTTAGGTCCACTCCCCTAGCCTTTATTAGTATATCGCACTCATGTGAACTATGAGATGTCGATTTGTGAAGAGCGCACCATTTGCGCGCTGTCTGGGTAGGAGGAGGAGGTGCTGCTTTTGCTCCCTCACTGTTTGACCTTGAGAATGGCTTTGCACCGGGTGTGGCCTTAAAATTAGCACTATTACCTCGGAGCTGAAAACAATCTTACATTACGTGGCCACGTTTATTACAATGTGCGCATCGTAACGATGTTTTCTGTTTATATGTTAGGCGGGGAGGAGCGATCGGAGCTAAGTGTGTCGCATAAGGAGTCTGGGAGTGAGGCATCTGTGACATCTGAAGTTGGCCCAGCTGTGACCTACCCCCAAAAATCCCAATTAGCGTTCGCTTGAACTTTTCATAGTCAGGGCTTTGTAAACCAAACGCATTTAAACGACTGCCTGCATAGGAACCCTGGGTTATATGGGAACGTACATATGCTTTCTTATCTTCGTCAGTCGTTATGTGACTATTGCGCATGCTATCTTCACATGCACGAACAAAATGTGCGACCCTATAATCGTCTTGTCCCGTGAAATTTCCAACATTGTCGCTGCGCTGCATGATATTAATAACATTATCAGCTTTAGGTGTGGTAGTAATACTGGTGTGAGGGTTAGAAGATGCCATTTTAGTGTTATTAAGCAAGTTAGTATTCTTACTCTTAACAGAAGGCTGGGTTAATAATGTTGTTACCGATTTAGCAACAGACACACTATCACCTGTAACAGGGGTAACTGCTTTAGTATACTTAGGTGAGGTACTATAGTGATTACCAGACCGCAGGGTACGACGGTTTAAGTCGTCAAATGATTCGTCTATAACTTTCTCACTACTTCCTACCGACTCATTTAACTGTGTTCCATACTCAAAATCTATGTCAGTCTGGGCTTGATCATTGATGAGTTGGTTATCAGCGAACAATTGCGCTAGGCGTTCGATTTCATCTACATTAGACATGGGAAACTTAGAAATTATCTATTAGCCCCCTTGGGTCAATGAATATTTAACAGTAAGAAGATCACTTGCCTCTCATTTACAAGACAAATGAATACGAAATGTAGTTAATTTTTAAACTATCAATAAGAAGACAGACACTTACAAACTACTGTAAATTATAGGATTTCAATACATTAATCTTACATTCGACACTTTATCATTGAAATAATCCTATCCGACGAACCTATCGGTGTGAAGATATCTCTCGAACGTGTTCATGTGTGTAGAACTATGTAATTTAAATACCTATTTATACAGAGTAGTACGTCTGTATAGAAAAGTGATCCTTCAAAAGTTCTGAGTGGAGTGGTGGGTGGGGCCTCTTCCTAGGATGCGTGCGCTGCTGCTGGTTTCCTTAGCAACGAGATGACGCTTCTGCTTTGGTGAGAGACGAGTCCACTTGATTTAGGTGAGTTCCTCCTCCGGCGATCAGAAAACTGATGATTGGTTATCACACTGGTCGTGCTGGTTCGCTGGCGAAAACTGCCGTGTGCCAATTCTTCACAGTCCACGTATATATGGAGATCTGTATGATGACACCGGAATTCGTAATTTGCGCTGACGACACAACAATACTGCTCAGCTGCTAGTGAAATACCAATTGAATTCCAGGTTACGAAACTGTTGTTCAATACTGCAACACTGTAATGTCTAGGGAATGCTGAGTGGAGTCTATCTCAACCGGCTCAATCTGGATATGTACCAACAGGCTGTAATATTTGTATATTACGAATTCTGCACGTATTTGTATGTGACAGAGATAAGGAGCGCTCACTACATATCGTCTCAATACGGGATATAGTTTTAAACACTCTGATTATGTAACGCGTCACTGCTGTGTGGTTTCTTGTTTTTCACAAGACATAGACGGATGATACGACTACCAGTTTGAAGAATCCGTACACACCGCTTGCCACCTATATGAATCGGCTGCTTGTCCAATTAACCAGTCCGTTCACACATATTTATATTTGGGTTTTAAGTAACGAAACCCAAACGGTAGTTCCTTTGTTTTATTATAAAAGGTTGTATATATAATTCCTGAGTGTATATCAACCGTAAGTCTCACTGTCTAGGAGTGAATGAGAAAGGGACGGCGTTTATATATGATAAACGTTAGGTCACGTCCTTACGATATGACTTGAGGTGAGCTACTGAAGCTTAGGGGCATCGCAGTGCGTGCTTACAGAAATGCTGAGCTATCGGTCTCGCCCTCTTGGGTAAGTTGCCAGCTCACGTGTCAATCTCATGTCTTACTCATAGACAGTGGAAAGTTACAGGGTGGTGAATCTGAATATAATATCAGATGTATTGACCCATTTATATAATACGTTCTGTTGATGAGACAGGGGCCTATTACATCAAATGACTGCTGCCTCCTAGTGACCACCACTATATCATGACAAAGGACTGCTGCCTCCTGGTGACCACAGCTGTGTCAGGACTTATGACTGCTCCTGCTGGTGACCACCGCTATCACGACAAATAACTGCTGCCTCTTGGTGACCACCGCTGTATTAGAACAAATGAATGCTGCCTCCTGGTGACCACCGCTGTGTCAGAACAAATGACTGCTGCCTCCTGGTGACCACCGCTGTGTCAGGACAAATGACTGCTGCCTCCTGGTGACCACCGCTGTGTCAGAACAAATGACTGCTGAATCCTGGTGACCACCGCTGTATCATGACAAATGACTGCTGCTTCCTGGTGACCACCGCTGTGCCAGAATGTATGACTGCTGCCTCCTGGCGACTACCACTATATCAGGACAAAGGACTGGGGCCTCCTGCTGACCACCGCTGTCAGGAAAAATAACTACTGCCTCTTGGTGACCACCACTGTATTAGAACAAATGAATGCTGCCTCCTGGTGACCACCGCTGTATCAGAACAAATGACTGCTGCCTCCTTGTGACCACCACTGTTCCAGGACAAATGACTGCTGCCTCCTGGTGACCACCACTGTGTCAGGACAAACATTGCTGCCTCCTGGTGACCACCGCTGTATCGGAACAAATGACTGCTGCCTCTTAGTGACCACCGCTGTATCAGAACAAATGACTGCTGCCTCCTGGTGACCACCGCTGTGTCAGGACAAATGACTGCTGCCTCCTGGTGACCACCGCTGTATCAGGACAAAGGACTGCTGCCTCCTGGTGACCACCGCTGTATCAGGACAAATGACTGCTGCCTCCTGGTGACCACCGCTGTGTCAGAACGTATGACTGCTGCCTCCTGGCGACTACCAATGTGTCAGAACATATGAATGCTGCTTCCAGGAGACCACCACTGTATCAGGAAAAAGGACTGCTGCCTCCTGGTCACCATCGCTGTGTCAGACCAAATGACTGCTGCCTCTTGGTGACCACCACTGTGTCAGGACAAATGAATGCTGCCTCCTGGTGACCACCGCTGTGTCAGAACATATGAATGCTGCCTCCAGGTAACCACCACTGTATCAGGACAAAGGACTGATGCCTCCTGGTCACCATCACTGTGTCAGACCAAATGACTGCTGCCTCTTGGTGACCACCACTGTGTCAGGACAAATGAATGCTGCCTCCTGGTGACCACCGCTGTGTCAGAACATATGACTACTGCCTCCAGGTGACCACCACTGTATCAGGACAAAAGACTGCTACCTCCTGGTCACCATCGCTGTGTCAGACCAAATGACTGCTGCCTCTTGGTGACCACCACTGTGTCAGGACAAATGAATGCTGCCGCCTGGTGACCATCGCAGTGTCAGAACAAATGACTGGTGCCTCCTCGTGACCACCGCTGTATCAGAACATATGACTGCTGCCCTCTGGTGACCAGCGCTGTATCAGAACAAATGACTGGTACCTCATGGTGACTACCGCTGTCAGGACAAATGACTGCTGCCTCCTCGTGACCACCTCTGTGTCAGAACAAATGACTGCTGCCTCCTGGTGACCACCATTGTTTCAGGAAAAATGACTGCTGCCTCCTGGTGACCACCGCTGTGTTAGAACAAATGACTACTGCCTCCTGGTGACCACCACTGTGTCAGAACAAATGACTGCTGCCTCCTGGTAATCCACCACTGTGCTCAGACAAATGACTGTTGCCTCCTGGTGACCACCACTGTGTCAGGACAAATGACTGCTGCCTCCTGGCATCACTGCTGTGTCAGGACAAATGACTGTTACCTTCCCTGGTGGCCACCCACTTCGTGTTGTAGGACAAATGACTGCTGCCTCTGGTGACCACCACTGTGTCAGGACAAATGACTGCTGCCTCCCTGGTGACCACCACTGTGTCAGAACAAATGACTGCTGCTTCCTGGTGACCACTGCTTCCCAAGACAAAATGACTGTTAGCCTCCTGGTGACCACCACTGTGTCAGTAACAAATGACTGCTGCCTCCTGGTGACCACCGATTTCAAGACAAATGACTGCTGCCTCCTGGTGACCACCACTGTGTCAGAGCAAATGACTGTTACAACCTGGTGACCACCACTGTGTCAGACCAAATGACTGCTGCCTCCTGGTGACCACCACTGTGTCAGAACAAATGACTGCTGCCTCCTGGTGACCACCGCTGTGTCAGAACAAATGACTGCTACCTCCTGGTGACCACTGCTTTCAAGACAAATGACTGCTGCCTCCTGGAGATCACCACTGTGTCAGACCAAATGACTGCTGCCTCCTGGTGACTACCGCTTTCAAGACAAATGACTGCTGCCTCCTGGTGACCACCATGTCAGAACAAATGACTGCTGCCTCCTGGTGACCACCGTTTTCAAGACAAATGACTGCTGCTTCCTGGTGACCACCACTGTGTCAGGACAAATGAATGCTGCCTCCTGGTGACCACCACTGTGTCAGAACAAATGACTGCTACCTCCTGGTGACCACCACTGTGTCAGAACAAATGACTGCTGCCTCCTGGTGACCACAACTGTGTCAGAACAAATGACTGCTACCTCCTGGTGACCACTGTTTTCAAGACAAATGACTGCTGCTTCCTGGTGACCACCGCTGTGTCAGGACAAATGAATGCTGCCTCCTGGTGACCACCACTGTCAGGACAAATGACTGCTGCCTCCCTGGTGACCACCGCTGTGTCAGGACAAAATGACTGCTGCCCCCTGGTGACCACCACCGTGTCAGGACAAATGACTGCTGCCTCCTGGTGACCACCGCTGTATCAGGACAAATGACTGCTGCCTCCTGGTGACCACCGCTGTGTCAGAACGTAAGACTGCTGCCTCCTGGCGACTACCACTGTATCAGAACAAATGACTGCTGCCTCCTCGTGACCACCGCTGTGTCAGAACATATGACTGCTGCCTTCTGGTGACCACAGCTGTGTCAGAACATATGACGGCTGCCTCCTGGTGACCACTGTATCAGGACAAAGGACTGCTGCCTCCTAGTGACCACCGCTGTGTCAGGACAAATGACTGCTGCCTCCTGCTGACCACCACTATATCAGGACAAAGGACTGCTGCCTCCTGGTGAGCACAGCTGTGTCAGGACAAATGACTGCTCCTCCTGGTGACCACCGCTGTCAGGACAAATAACTGCTGCCTCTTGTTGACCACCACTATCAGGACAAATGACTGATGCCCCTTGGCGACCACCACTGTTTCAGGATAAATGATTGCTGCCTCCTGGTCACCACCACTGTGTCAGAACAAATGACTGCTGCCTCCTGGTGATCACCACTGTGTCAGAACAAATGACTGCTGCCTCGTCGTGACCACGGCTGTGTCAGAACAAATGACTGGTGCCTCCTGGTGACCACCACTGTGTCAGGACAAATGACTGCTGCCTCCTGGTGACCACCACTGTGTCAGGACAAATGACTGCTACCTCCTCATGACCACCGTTGTGTCAGTACAAATGACTGATGCCTCCTGGTGACCACCGCTGTGTCAGGACAAATGACTGCTGCCTCCTGGTGACCACCGCTGTGTCAGAACAAATGACTGCTGCCTCCTGGTGGCCAAATTCACTGTGTCAGGACAAATGACTGCTGCCTCTGGTGACCACCGCTGTGTCAGGACAAATGACTGCTGCCTCCTGGTGACTCACCACTGTGTCAGAACAAATGACTGCTGCTTCCCTGGTGACCACTGCTTCCAAAGACAAATGACTGCTGCCTCCTGGTGACCACCACTCTGTGTCATAACAAATGACTGCTGCCTCCCGGTGACCACCGCCAAGACAAATGACTGCTGCCTCCTGGTGACCACTGCTTCCAAGACAAATGACTGTTGCCTCCTGGTGACCACCACTGTGTCAGGACAAATGACTGCTGCCTCCTGGTGACCACCGCTGTGTAAGAACAAATGACTACTGCCTCCTGGGGACCACCGTTGTGTCAGAACAAATGACTACTGCCTCCTGGTGACCACCACTGTTTCAGGACAAATGTCTGCTGCCTCCTGGTGACCACCGTTGTGTCAAGACGAATGACTGCTGCCTCCTGGTGACCACCGTTGTATCAGGACAAATAACTGCTGTGTCTTGGTGACCACCGCTGTATTAGAACAAATGAATGCTGCCTCCTGGTGACCACCGCTGTATGAGAACAAATGACTGCTGCCTCCTGGTGACCACCGCTTGTCAGGACAAATGACTGCTGCCTCCTGGTGACCACCGCATGGGCAGAACAAATGACTGCTGTCTCCTGTTGACCACCGCTGTATCAGGACAAAGGACTGCTACCTCCTGGTGACCACAGCTGTATCAGGACAAATGACTGCTGCCTCCTGGCGACTACCACTGTATCAGAACAAATGACTGCTGCCTCCTCGTGACCACCGCTGTGTCAGAACAAATGACTGCTGCCTCCTGGTGACCACCACTTTGACAGGACAAAGGACTGCTGCCTCCTAGTGACAACCGCTGTGTCAGGACAAATGACTGCAGCCTCCTGCTGACCACCACTATATCAGGACAAAGGACTGCTGCCTCCTGGTGACCACAGCTGTGTCAGGACAAATGACTGCTCCTCCTGGTGACCACCGCTGTCAGGACAAATAACTGCTGCCTCTTGGTGACAACCACTGTGTCATGACCAAGGACTGCTGCCTCCTCGTGACCACCAATGTGTCAGAACAAATGAATGCTGCCTCCTCGTGACCACCGCTGTGTCAGAACAAATGACTGCTGCCTCCTGGTGACCACCACTGTGTTAGGACAAATGACTACTGCCTCCTGGTGACCACCACTGTGTCAGAACAAATGACTGCTGCCTCCTGGTGACCACCGCTTTCAAGACAAATGACTGCTGCCTCCTGGTGACCACCAATGTGTCAGTACAAATGACTGCTGCCTCATGGTGACCACCACTGTGTCAGGACAAATGACTGCTGCCTCCTGGTGACCACCACTGTGTCAAGACAAATGACTGCTACCTCCTGGTGACCACCGTTGTGTCAGTACAAATGACTGATGCCTCCTGGTGACCACCGCTGTGTCAGGACAAATGACTGCTCCCTCCTGGTGACCACCGCTGTGTCAGAACAAATGACTGATGCCTCCTGGTAACGACTGCAGTGTCAGAACAAATGACTGATGCATCCTGGTGACCACAGCTGTGTGAGGACAAATGACTGCTGCCTCGTGGTGACGACCGCTGTGTCAGAACAAATGACTGCTGCCTCCTGGTCACCATCGCTGTGTCAGACCAAATGACTGCTGCCTCCTGGTGACCACCACTGTGTCAGGACAAATGAATGCTGCCGCCTGGTGACCACCGCTGAGTCAGAACAAATGACTACTGCTTCGTGGTGACCACCACTGTGTCAGAACAAATGACTGGTGCCTCCTGGTGACCATCGCTGTGTCAGCACATATGACGGCTGCTTCCTGGTGACCACCACTGTATCAGGACAAAGGACTGGTGCCTCCTGGTGACCTCCGCTGTGTCAGGACAAATGACTGCTGCCTCCTGGTGACCACCACTATATCAGGACAAAGGACTGCTGCCTCCTGGTGACCAGAGCTGTGTCAGGACAAATGACTGCTCCTGCTGGTGACCACCACTGTCAGGACAAATAACTGCTGCCTCTTGGTGACCACCGCTGTATTAGAACAAATGAATGCTGCCTCCTGCGGACCAATCACAAGTCAATAGAACAAATGACTGCTGCCTCCTGGGTGACCACTGCTGTATCAGGACAAAGGACTGGCTGTCTCCTGGTGACCGCCGCTGTTTCCAGGACAAATGACTGCTGCCTCCTGGTGACCACCGCTGTGTTCGAATATATGACGGCTGCCTCCTGGTGACCACCACTATATCAGGACAAAGGACTGCTGCCTCCGGGTGACCACCGCTGTGACAGGACAAATGACTGCTGCCTCCTCGCGACCACCGCTGTGTCAAAACAAATGACTGCTGCCTCCTCGTCACCACCGCTATGTCAGAACAAATGACTGCTGCCTCCTGGTGACCACCACTGTGTCAGAACAAATGACTGCTGCCTCCTGGTGACCACCACTGTGTCAGAACATATGACTGCTTCCTCCTGGTGACCACCACTTTGTCAGGACAAATGATTGCTGCCTCCTGGTGACCACCACTGTGTCAGAACAAATGACTGCTGCTTCCTAGTGACCACCGCTGTGTCACGACAAATGACTGCTGCCTCCTCGTGACCACCGCTGTGTCAGAACAAATGACTGCTGCCTCCTCGTGACCACCGCTGTGTCAGAACAAATGACTGCTGCCTCCTGGTGACCACCACTTTTTCAGGACAAATGACTGCTGCCTCCTGGTGACCACCACTGAGTCAGTACAAATGACTGCTGCCTCCTCGTGACCACCGAGGTATCAGAACAAATGACTACTGCCTCCTAGTGTTGACCACCACTGTCAGAGACAAATGGCTGCTGCCTCCTGGTGACCACCACTGTGTCAGAACAAATGACTGCTGCCTCCTGGTGACCACCGCTGTGTCAGGACAAATGACTGCTGCCTCCTCGTGACTACCGCTGTGTCAGAACAAATAACTGCTGCCTCCTCGTGACCACCGCTGTGTCAGAACAAATGACTGCTGCCACCTGGTGACCACCACTGTTTCAGAAAAAATGACTACTGCCTCCTGGTGACCACCGCTGTGTTAGAACAAATGACTACTGCCTCCTGGTGACCACCACTGTGGCAGAACAAATGACTGCTGCCTCCTGGTGACCACCACTGTGACAGAACAAATGACTGCTGCCTCCTGTTGACCACCGTTGTGTCAGGACAAATGACTGCTACCTCCTGGTGACCACCACTGTGTCAGGACAAATGTCTGCTGCTTCCTGGTGACCACCGTTGTGTCAAGACGAATGACTGCTGCCTCCTGGTGACCACCGCTGTATCAGGACAAAGGACTGCTGCCTCCGGGTGACCACTGCTGTGTCAGGACAAATGACTGCTGCCTCCTCGTGACCACCGCTATGTCAAATCAAATGACTGCTGCCTCCTCGTGACCACCGCTATGTCAGAACAAATGGCTGCTGCCTCTGGTGATACCAGCTGTGTCAGAGAACAAATATTCTACTGCCTCCTGGGGTTCCTGCTGTGTCAGAACAAATGAATGCTGCCTCCAAGTGACCCACCACCAATGATGCAGAACAAATGACTGCTGCCTCCTTGTGACCCACCATTGTGTCAGGAACAAATAGATGCTACCTCTGGTGACCACCACTTTGACAAGAACAAATGACTGCTGCCTCCTCATGAGAACACCACTGTGTCAGAACAAATGACTACTGCCTCCTGGTGACACCACGCTGTGTCACAACAAATGACTGCTGCCTCCTGGTGACCACCACTGTATCAGAACAAAACACTGCTGCCTCCTTGTAACCACCACTGTGTCAGAACAAATGACTACTGCCTCCTGGTGACCACCACTGTGTCAGAACAAATAACTGCTGCCTCCTCGTGAACACCACTGTGTCAAAACAAATGACTGCTGCCTCCTGGTGACCACCACTGTGTCAGGACAAATGACTGCTACCTGCTGGTGACCACCGCTGTGTCAGAACAAATGACTGCTACGTCCTGGTGACCACCGCTGTGTCAGGACAAATGACTGCTGCCTCCTGGTGACCACTGTGTCAGGACAAATGACTGCTACCTCCTGGTGACCACCGCTGTCAGAACAAATGACTGCTGCCTCCTGGTGACCGCCACTGTATCAGAACAATTGACTGCTTCCTCCTGGTGACCACCGCTGTATCAGAACAAATGACTTCTGCTGCCTCCTGGTGACCACCACTGTATCAGGACAAAAGGACTGCTGCCCCTCCTGGTGACCACCCGCTGTATCCAGAACAAATGACTGCTGCTGCCTCCTGGCGACTACCACTATATCCAGGACAAATAACTGCTACCTCTTGGTGACCACCACTGTCAGGACAAACTGCTGCCTCTTGGTGACCACCACTGTGTCGGGACAAATGACTGCTGCCTCTTGTTGACCACCACTGTGTCCATTCTGAAATGGCTGCTGCCTCTTGGTGACCACCACTGTGTCAGGACAAATGATTGCTGCCTCCTGGTGACCACCAATTGTGTCAGGACAAATGACTGCTGCCTCTTGGTGACCGCCACTGTGTCATGACCAATGACTGCTGCCTCCTGGTGACCACAGCTGTGTCAGGACAAATGACTGCTGCCTCCTCGTGACCACCGCTGTGTCAAAACAAATGACTGCTGCCTCCTCGTGACCACCGCTGTTTCAGAACAAAAGACTGCTGCCTCCTGTTGACCACCACTGTGTCAGAACAAATGACTGCTGCCTCCTGGTGACCACCACTGTGTCAAAACATATGACTGCTTCCTCCTGGTGACGACCACTTTGTCACGACAAATGATTGCCTCCTCCTGGTGACCACCACTGTGTCTGAACAAATGTCTGCTGCCTCCTGGTGACCACCGCTGTGTCAGAACAAATGACTGCTGCCTCCTCGTGACCACCGCTGTGTCAGAACAAATGACTGCTGCCTCCTGGTGACCACCACTGTTTCAGGGCAAAATACTGCTGCCTCCTGGTGACCACCGCTGTATCAGAACAAATGACTGCTGCCTCCTGGTGACCCGCCGCTGTATCAGAACAAATGACTGCTGCCTCCTCGTGACCACCGCTATATCCAGAACAAATGACTGGTGCCTCCCTGGTGACCACCGGCTGTGTCAAGAACATATTATGACGGCTGCTTCCTGGTGACCACCACTGTGTCATGACCAATGACCTGCTGCCTCCTTGTGACCACCACTGTGTCAGAACAAATAACTGCTGCCTCTGGTGACCACCACTGTTTCAGGGCAAATGACTGCTGCCTCCCTGGTGACCACCGCTGTATCAGAACAAATGACTACTGCCTCCTGTTGACCGCCGCTGTATCAGAACAAATGACTGCTGCCTCCTTGTGACCTCCGCTGTATCAGAACAAATGACTGCTGCCTCCTCGGCGTGACCACAGCTGTGTCAGAACAATGACTGCTGCCTCCTGGTGACACCGCATTTTCCAGGACCAATGACTGCTGCCTCCTGGTGAGCACCACCGCTGTGTCAGAACAAATGACTGCCTCCTGGTGACCACCACTGTGTCAGAGACAAATGACTGCTGCCCTCCTGTTGACCACCACTGTGACAGAGACAAATGACTGGTGCCTCTGGGCCACTGTTGTGTCAGGACAGCCCTGCTGCCTCCTCACTTGACCACCGCTGTGTCAGAACAAATGACTACTGCCTCCTGGTGACCACCACTGTGTCAGAACAAATGACTGCTGCCTCCTGGTGACCACCACTCTATGAGAACAAATGACTGCTGCCTCCTGGTGACCACCACTGTGTCAGGATAAATGACTGCTGCCTCCTCGTGACCACCGGTATCAGACCAAATGACTGCTGCCTCCTGGTGACCACCACTGTGACAGAACAAATGACTGGTGCCTCCTGGTGACCACCATTGTGTCAGGACAATGACTGCTGCCTCCTCATGACCACCGCTGTGTCAGAACAAATGACTACTGCCTCCTGGTGACCACCACTGTGTCAGAACAAATGACTGCTGCCTCCTGGTGACCACCACTCTATGAGAACAAATGACTGCTGCCTCCTGGTGACCACCACTGTGTCAGGATAAATGACTGCTGCCTCCTCGTGACCACCGAGGTATCAGACCAAATGACTACTGCCTCCTGGTGACCACCAATGTGTCAGAACAAATGACTGCTGCCTCCTGGTGACCACCACTGTGTCAGAACAAATGACTGCTGCCTCCTGGTGACCACCGCTGTGTCAGAACAAATGACTACTGCCTCCTGGGGACCACCACTGTGTCAGAACAAATGACTGCTGCCTCCTGGTGGCCACCACTGTGTTAGAACAAATCACTGCTGCCTCCTTGTGACCACCACTATGTCAGAACAAATGACTGCTGCCTCCTGGTGACCACTACTGTGTCAGAACAAATGACTGCTGCCTCCTCGTGAACACCACTGTGTCAGAACAAATGACTGCTGCCTCCTGGTGACCACCACTGTGTCAGGACAAATGACTGCTGCCTCCTGGTGACCACCACTGTGTCAGGACAAATGACTGCTACCTGCTGGTGACCTCCGCTGTGTCAGAACAAATGACTGCTACGTCCTGGTGACCACCGCTGTGTCAGAACAAATGACTGCTGCCTCCTGGTGA
>NW_024745574.1:0-4555 GCF_018991925.1 Homarus americanus | reverse complement strand
CATATATATATACATATATATATATATATATATATATACCTATATATATATATATATATATATATATATATATATATATATATATATATATATATATATATATATATATATATATATATATATATATATATATATATATATATATATATATATATATATATATATATATACATATGTAGTGATGGGTTGTCAGACCACAGCTTACATCATCTCAGAAACAGGCGAGACTTGACCCGACATTAGGGAGGTCAAAAGTGTAGGGTAACTCTTGCGGTTGACCAAGGGTTATAAATCAGCCAGGCTCCCCTCCCATTTGACACGGCCCAACAAACATGTAAGAAGGCACCAGCCGACTCTCTCCCAATATACAATAACCTACATCGCAGAAGAAGTCCAGACCTGACCTCACATTAGCCAGGTCAAATGTAACTCTCGAGCCCAAGTCAAGAGGCCACAAATCAACCAGGGCCACTCATGTCACACGACCCCACCTGATGACTTCTCCAGAAGATACAACTTATAGTCTCTGAAAAAGTCCAGACCTGACCCTACATTAGCGAGGGCAAATGTAAGGAGACCCTTTGCTGCCCCCCCTCCCCCGATCACCTCAACCTGATGGCTCGCCTCCCAATATATAGGACGTGCTAGTCCTCCCTCTGGCGAAACAGGAGAGAGAGAGAGACAGAGAGAGAGAGTGTGTCTTGTAAGGAGGAAGGGCCAGCTACTACACCACCAGGCCCGCTCGAGAGGAGTCAGAGAGGACCGGAGGCGACTGCCTCCGGTCAGGACCGAGACTTCCCTCCGGTGTCCCAGCTAAGCAGTCGCCCTCCCAACACCAGTGTTCCAGCTAAGCAGTCTCCCTGCTAGGCCTTCCCTAGGTCACGTGAGTTTTTGTCAGAGCTTTCCATGGGATGAGTTACTTACGTGGGAAGTGTATTCACTTCATGTTCGTGTCCGAGAATCAGAGTGTCTAGTATCGTAATATGATGTCCTAGTAACGTAAATATAATGCCCTAGTAACTTCAATAGAAGGTGTTATTAATGTGTCTATGTCATGTTCGTAATTAATAAAGAGTTGTAACGAGGCAGTGTTTGAGAAGTCGCCCTTAAGACGTAATAGATGTGTATTGACGTATAACATACGATAAGTGTAAATAACTATCACGGCCACGCTACCAAAATCTTCCTCTCTTTTATACTCTTATACTATCAATATTCTACCTATATGTAATCTTCTTCTTGTGAGATTTGTCTCATTACACATATATATATATATATATACATATCTTGATAAAATCACACGGGAAAATGGAAACAACGGAGTACCTTAGCTTTCGTCTTTATTCAAGACATCTTCAGAGGCATATATATATATATATATATATATATATATATATATATATATATATATATATATATATATATATATATATATATATATATATTCATATATATATATATATATATATATATATATATATATATACACACACATATATACATACACACATATATATATATATATATATATATATACACACACATACATATATATATATATATATATATATATATATATATATATATATATATATATATATATATATATATATATATATATATATATATATATATATATATATATATTCATATATATATATATATATATATATATATATATATATATGTATATAAGAAAATATTAAAAAAAATATATTCTAATATATAATATAATATAATATAATATGATATAGTATAATATAATATATATTAAAAGACCACAAATGACTAAAAAGATCAGTAGTTAGAAACGATATATGTACGTATGTTGTGTTGTCAAAGTAAGAAAAGCAATTGAGACCCTGCAATTGTGTGTAAATGAGGCAGAAAGTCCCATCAGCAACCTGGGACTTGGCCACAATTTTTTATGCCATATGGCAGCAGGGTCTACCTTTAGACAACACATTACGCTTCCAATATCTTCCCAGGCGGGAGTACCTCCCTGTCTACTACCTACGATCTGTTGGAAAGAAATAGTATTTAATTGTGAAATAGAGGCTAAGGTCATTGTAACTAAGATACTGAGAACTGATCCAACCTCCAGAAATCTGTCCATTTAATTCCACAAATAATTGAGAGGCAGGAGTTAAGGATCCTGGAGGCGTTGTTACAGAGAGAAATGACGCTTTTAGCTGAGACCAAGAGGGAAAAAAGAACAGCAAAAATTACATTCTTGCTAATACACTCTTAGAGGCTGGCCAGGACGGGAACGCTAAATCTCAAGTAAAGACAAATGTATGAATTCAAACTACAGTGTAGATGTGTTTTGTTGGGCTGATGATTCACAGTTGGATTCATTATTATGTTCATTATTCACCTGGAAGATTTATTTTTGATTATGTCTGAGTGAGTATGGATTTGTAAGACCAATTTCGTAAAGACAAGTCAGATGTTACTCCGGTTCATTAATATTGATGTCGTTTAGTGTGAAGTTTAAAAACACTAATTAATTGGAGGTTGAGCCAAAAATTGCATATATGGGTAAAAATTAATTTTGTTTATTATGCACAGGAGGGAAGTGATCATCTCTGTTCGTTATCAATTAAGAGATTACTTCTACTCTCCTGCAGCAGTAAGTAAGGTGTTTAAGAGAGAATGTGAAGATAAATTAAGGAAAATTACTTCACGTTGTGTCAGTTTTTGTAATACGTCACATCTTACTTCTCTTATTTGTTGCTTGTGGGAGGGGGGGGGGAACAGGGGTGGAGAGGACGGGGTGGGAGAGGCACGGAGGTGTGGGAGAGGCACAGGGGTGTGGGACAGGCACGGGGTGGGACAGGCACGGAGGTGTGGGAAGGGGTGTGGAGAGGCAAGGAGGTGTGGAGAGGCACAGGGGTGTGGGGAGGCACAGGGGTGGGAGAGGCACGGAGGTGTGGGAGAGGCACGGGGGTGTGGGAGAGGCACTGAGGGGAGGAGAAACTGGAAGAGGCACAGGGGTGTGGGAGAGGCACAGGGGTATGGGAGAGAAACAGGTGGGGGTGGGGTGTGGGAGAGGAACGGGGTGTGAGAGGCACAGGGGGGGGTGTGGGATGGGCACGGAGGGGGGTGTGTGGGAGGGGGGCACAGGTGTGGGGAGGGCACAGAGGGTGTGGGGAGGGGGCAGGATGTGTGGGAGGAGGCACCGGGGTGTGGGAGGGAGCACAGGGGGGGGGTGTGGGAGGGCACAGGGGTGTGGGGAGGAGGAACAGGGGTGTGGGAGAGGAACAGGGGTGGGGAGAGGAACAGGGGGTGTGTGGGGGAGGCACCAGGGGTGTGGGAGGCACGGAGGGGGGTGTGGGGAGGGCAGGCACGGGGTGTGGGGAGAGGCACAGGGGTGTTGGAGAGGCACAGGGGGGTGTGGGGAGGGCACAGGGGGTGTGGGAGAGGCACAGGGGTTGTGGGGAGGCACAGGGAGGTTAATGGGAGGCACAGGAGGTGTGGGGAGGGCCGAGGGGTGTGGGAGGGCACGGAGGGTGTGGGAGAGGAACAGATTGTTAATGGGGAGGCACGGAGGTGTCGGAGAGGCACAGGGGTGTGGGGAGGGGGCACAGGGGTGTGGTAGAGGGACGGGGTGTGGGAGAAGGACTGGGAGGGTGTGGGAGGCACAGGGGGGTGTGGGGAGAGGCACGGGGTGTGGGGAGAGGCACGGGGGGTGTGGGGAGGCATGGGGGTGTGGGGAGGGGCACGGGGGGTGTGGGGAGGGAGGCACAGGGGGGTGTGGGAGAGGCACGGAGGGGGGGTGTGGGAGGGAGGCACGGAGGGGTGTGGGGAGGCACAGGGGGTGTGGGAGGGACACAGGGGGTGTGGGAGGGGGCACAGGTGTGGGGAGGGCACGGAGGGTGTGGGGAGGGCACAGGGGGGGGGTGTGGGAGGCACGGAGATGTGGGAGGAGGGCACAGGGGGTGTGGGGAGAAGCACAGGGGTGTGGGAGACACAGGGGTGTGTGGGAGGGCACACGCAGGTGTGGGGAGAGGGATGGAGGTGTGGGAGGGCACAGGGGTTTGGGAAGGCACGGGGGGGGTGTGGGGAGGGCACGGGGAGTTGTGGGGAGAGGCACAGGGGTGTCGGAGAGGGACGGAGGGGTCAATGCTGGGAAGACAGGAGGGATGTGGCAGGGAGGGGATGTGGGAGAGGGACGGAGGGGGTGGGGAGAGGCACAGGGTGTGGGACAGGGGTTGGAGAGGTGTGGGGAGGCACAGGGTGTGGGAGAGGACGGAGGGGTGGGAGGGCTGGTGTGTGGGGAGATGTGTAATGGGCCCTGTCTCATCAACATAACGTATTATATAAATGGGTCAGCCATCTGATATTATATTCAGATTCACCACCCTATAACTCACTGTCTATGGAGTAAGACATGATATGGACACGTGAGCGGGCAACTTGCAAGAGGGCGGGGCCCATAGCTCAGCATTTCTGTAAGCACGCACACCCTTAAGCTTCAGTAGCTCACCTCAACTCATATCATGGACGTGACCTAACTTTTATTATACATAAACGCCGTCCCTTCTCATTCACT
>NW_024745573.1:0-10610 GCF_018991925.1 Homarus americanus | reverse complement strand
CTATACTAGTGACTATAATTGTGTTACCCAATATTATACGAAATAATACTATAAAACATAATAATAAACACACTAATAGTGTATATTAGTGACTATAATTGTGTTACCCAATATTATACGAAATAATACTATAAAACATAATAATAAAAACACTAATAGTGTATATTAGTTGAATGCACAATCTGATGAGAAGTCAAAAAAAAAAAAAACAACATAACAATAACCTAGAAAGAGTGTAGAGTATTTTTGTGCAAACTATTATACTAGTAGATGGTCTAAGATAACTGTATGTGAAGGAAAAGGTGTGCTCTCCACTCAAACTTTCTTTTTATGAAATCTCCTACTCCCCAGCTGAGCGGTACGCCCAATGGGAAACAAAACGTGGCACATAACACGCCGCCCGCCAGCTCTGGCTCGGTGAATAGGAATCAGTAATCGGGCGGAGTATAAACAACACCGCCGCCAATGTGCTCCTCCCATCTCTGAGGAAATCTGGCGGGCAACTTAGTATTATATTAGCATGTAATAATAATAACAATAATAATAATAATAATAATACTACTACTAATAATAATAATAATAATAATATTAATAATAATAATATTAATAATAATAACATGCAATTTCATTTTATAACACATACTAACAAAATAGTGTATAGCCTACTATACTTAACTATAATAGGTTAGGTTGCGTAGGAGGATCTAAAAAGTACAGTAGTATACACACACACACACACACACACACACACACACACACACACACACACACACACACACACACACACACACACACACACATACATATAGACAACAAACTAAATTAGAAACCACACGTCAGTGAAGTTATCAAATCCTCCAGTTTCTGTCTCCACCTCCTACGCCGACTCAAGTCCCTCGGTGTTCCTGCACACGAGCTCCTCAGTGTTTACACAACATTCATACTTCCCAAGCTCACCTATGCCTCCTCCACCTGGTCTTCCTCCCTAAATGCCACACAACGTAAACACCTCGAAAAAGTGCAAAAGAGGCCATGCAAGATTATTCTCTACCCTTCCTACTCCACATATCAAGAAGCGCTCAACACACTGACCCTTTAGACTCTCACTGACCATCACCACGACCTCATCTGCAAATTTGGTAAGAAGCTTCTACACCATCCCTGACACCGGCTCCTACTACCACCTGAGATCCCTAGTCCGAGAATTGCTCTTTGACACCACAACCGCATCCAGCCCAGCCCATACGTGCACGAACTGATCGCTATAAGAACAGCCCAGTCCCAACCATTGTAAAAATTATCGATAACTTGTAATAAATCAGTGTACTCACTCCCAGTAAACACTACTCCTTGCACTGTCACTATGTTGAAATAAACTGTAGTTTGAGCTTTTCCCCAGCTAGTTATTATATGTCTTATTTGTGTCACTCATGTTACTTGTATATTATTTGTAATTCGTAACCCATTCCCCATATTATGTAACTGTATATTTTCAGCCTTCTGGCTGCCAAGCTCTTTCAATAAACCGTTAATTATTATTATTATTATTATTATTTATATGTTGGCCCATACCAACTCACTCCCCTGAACCCTCCTCCCCAGCGGACTATCAACAAGTTCTTGCCATAAGGTACTATCTCATTTGGCAAAGGAATGGAACCAGTGATGAATAGTGGTGAACAGTGCTTAACTCAGTGAAAAACAACTCGGCAGTTGAGTCTTACCCAAGCTAGCTAACCACCTTCACACAGTGAGGTCCCAGGTACCCAGTTATACTTCCCCTGAGACTCCACGATAGAGAGGCCTGGGACCACACCTCACCCACTTGAATGAGTGAGTCATGTCGACCACGTGGTGTCCCCAAGATGCTACGACACCACGTAGTGAATGTTTTGCTACAGCATCATCATGTGAAGTTCCTCATAACACCATCTGTGAGGTAACTGCTACATCATCAGGCCCCTCATACCGCCATCTGTGAGGGAGTTACTACACTACGTGTCTGGTGTTTAACATCTCACCTTACATGATCTACGCGTGCAAACATTAATCTGTATGTTCACTGTGTGCTCCTTCACCTTTCTCTAATGAGGGCTTTTGTTAAACCACCAATGTATGATGTACTAAGTCATTTGTGTCCAATGTATACTTTCGAAAAGCCCTTGTTTGGGGAAGGTAGGAGAGAGTAGTCGTCATTATTGTCCAAGCCACATTATTTATTTCTATATATAAGTAATGTAGGCTGGTTTTTAAATACCTCAATCCCCTAACGGTGCCGTTTGTATATTAAGAAATACCGAAGCCATACAGTACAACACCAGCCAATATGAAGTATCACTGTAACCGGCAACTGTTACTCACTCATACCTACATACATATATAGAGTCTTTACAGAATGATAGCAGACACGAGGAAGACGCACAACAAGAGGAGAAGAGTTAGAAGAAAATCAACTTCAAGCTAAGAAGAAGAATACCAAGACATTTCCGCCAAACAAGAAAACAACACACACAATCAAGCCGACCAAACACTGAGAAACCATGGCGGAACCCAACATGCACCGGACGCTTGACCTGACTCTATCCTGCCGCATCCAGGCGAGTTGCTGCTTAAAGTCCCTCACGCAAGCGCTGTTTAGCCACTGCACCTATTCTATCCTCCTAAAATTCACTTCAATCCCCCCTGCCACTAGCATGTTATGTATGTATGTATGTATGTATGAATGAATGATAACTGCAACTTTGCGTATTAAAACTCATTACTCTTACCGAAGTAATATAGTGCGTGGTTATGTTATGTCATGTTAGGATAGATTATAAACTACATTGGGTTACATTTCGTGAGGTTCGGTGATGCTACAGGAAGTTAGGTGAGGTACCTGGAGGTTAGGTGAATGTTGACTGACTGACTGACTGACAATTATTAGGAAGTGGTTCCAACACGTTCACACACAACCTATACTCATACCACAAGTCCAGAATTAGAGAGGATCATGTTATTGGATATATTTTCAACGATTTACTCAGTGTCTAACCAACTCTTTAGCGATTTAAATGTGGACCTAAAATTAGGTCCGTATATTTGTTTGTCGTGGTGGTGGTGGTGGTGTGCGCCCGTCCATCAGGTTGATTAACCACTAAAACCATAAAGGGTGCGGCCCTGCCGTTTCAGGGCATACACCACATCCATGGCGGTGACGGTCTTCCTTTTTGCGTGCTCGGTGTAGGTGACGGCGTCACGGATGACGTTCTCCAGAAACACCTTGAGGACGCCGCGGGTCTCCTCGTAGATGAGGCCGGATATACGTTTAACACCTCCACGCCGAGCTAGACGACGAATGGCGGGCTTGGTGATACCCTGGATGTTGTCACGAAGCACCTTACGATGACGCTTGGCGCCACCCTTTCCAAGTCCCTTGCCTCCTTTGCCTCGTCCAGTCATGTTGTTGTGGTTGCTACTACAGGTGGTCCTGGTGTGGCTTCGCCGAATCGAATCGAATCGAAAAATGCTAGTGACAGGGGGGAAGGAGGTTCAGGAGAAGAATAAAGGGAGGATTGAAGTGAATTTTAGGAGGAGAGAACAGATGCAGTGGCTAAACACCGCTTGCGTGAGGGATTATAAGATGGGGGCAGCAGCAACAACCCGGCTGGACGCGGCAGGGAGGCGACAAGACAAGGCCAGGCTAGCGTCAGGTCAAGCGTCAGGTCAAGCGTCAGGTCAGGCGTCAGGTGCGTGTTGGGTTGGGCAATGGATGTTCAGTGCTTGGTCGGCTTGATTGTGTTTGGTTTCTTGTGTGGAGGGGATGTCTTGGTCTTCTTAGCTTGATGTCGATTTTCTTCTCTCTCTCCTTCTCTTCTTGCTCTCTTGAATTGTCCATTCGTTTGTGTTTGGGTCTTCTTGTTCGTCTTCCTCGTATTTTAAGTCCTCATAGGTGTGGAAGAATTCAGAGAGGGAGAGGTTGACCACGTGGGCTTCAGCACCACTGGCCGCGTGGGCTTCAGCACCACTGGCCGCGTGGGCTTCAGCACCACGGGCCACGTGGTGTTCTTGGTTCTGTGTGGTGGGCTGCTTCTGTTGAGTTTTCTTTTCTTGGTTTTTCTTTACTGCTGGTTTTTTCTTTTCTTGGGAGCGTACAGCAAGGAGGGCCTCTTTGTAGCTCAGTTTTTTCTCAAGACGAGCCTTGGCTACCCTGCATTCCTCCTTCCATCTGGGGCAGGTCCGGTCGGCGGAGGAGTGTGGGCCACCACAGGCAACGCATTTTTTCTCGGTGTTGGGGCAGGCCGTGTAGCGGTGTCCAGGGCTGCCACACATGGAGCAGGTGTCTTCCTGCGCCTCACACTTGTTTACAGTGTGTCCATAGTGCTGGCATTTGTAACACCGTTTCGGTCTGCAGTAGGGCTTGACTGGCATAGCTACCCACGCCAGTTGAGCTTCCTTGGGTAGGGTGGAGTGGTGTCCGATGAGGGCAGTGGTGTCGGACAGCTTCTTCACAACTTGGAGCTGCTGCTCCTTGAGGAGCTCACTCAGCTCTGCTTTGTCCATGTGGGCAATTTCGGCGTGGAGATTACACCCAGCTTCAAGTTGTCCCACATGAAGGCAAACATTTTAAAAGGAATGCCGTTGATGTCTGGGATCTCCGCGAGTTGAGCGGGCATGCCCATCTCGGCGAAGGTGATCTTGATGTCACCATGGAGCTTTAGGCGTTCTACCTTGGTGACCCCCACGATCCCATTAGCTTCGAAAAACTTCTGGAGAACTAGGAGGTTTAGTTTCTTGGGGCAGGTCGGCGTGTCCGGACGTATCCGCGCCACGTTAACAAACTCGTATCCGTTCATGGTGAGGGAGAGAGAGTGTGCCCACGGTTTGGTGGGAGTAGGTGGCGTGCTGTGGACGCAGCGGTAGTATCGTTCATCCAAGGCCGTCCCTCCCTCTTGGAGGTGGGGCGTAGCTTGCGGATGACGCATGCGGCACTCGTGGCCAATGAGGTGGCCACTGAGGTGGAGAATGTCTGTATATAAGCCCGCCCGCCTGCCGGGCCGCCCGTATTGACTATTTCGTCGTCGAGATGGCCCGTACTAAACAGACTGCCCGCAAGTCCACTGGAGGCAAGGCTCCACGGAAGCAGCTTGCCACCAAGGCAGCTCGCAAGTCCGCCCCAGCCACCGGTGGGGTCAAGAAGCCCCATCGTTACAGGCCCGGAACCGTCGCCCTTCGTGAGATCCGTCGTTACCAGAAGAGCACAGAGCTACTCATCAGGAAGCTGCCCTTCCAGCGCCTGGTGCGTGAGATCGCCCAGGATTTCAAGACTGACCTGCGCTTCCAGTCGTCTGCCGTCATGGCTCTGCAGGAAGCCTCTGAGGCTTACCTGGTGGGTCTTTTCGAGGACACCAACCTGTGTGCCATTCACGCCAAGCGCGTTACCATCATGCCTAAGGACATCCAGCTGGCCCGGCGCATCCGCGGAGAGCGTGCTTAAGTCCTCTTCCTTGGGGAAAAACAAAAAGCACAACAAAACCTACCAGACATCTATAACTCGGCCCTTCTCAGGGCCAAAGAACTGTTCTGAAGATAATTTTCATGACAATCGAAATGGTTGGTGGTCGGAGAGCGTTAATTTCGGTTACCCAAATCGCCTAACGGTAAGTTGGTAACATTCGTGGAGGTACGATTGTCTAGTAGGTCATCAATTCGGGAGGTGGGTGGGTGCAACAAACAAGAGCTAGTAACAAATAAATATATAAAGAAGAAGTAAGTAAATAAATAAATAAAATAAAAGAACATACAATAAAAAAAAAAAAAAAAAATTGTTTACATGAAATAGGCGTGCTGCAAACAAGAAATGAAGCCCAAACACACTCCATGTATGTCACTTTGCAGTGGGTGTACAACTACTCCACGCAGAATTTATTTATTTATTTATTATGTTTCGATTTAGTCCGGTTTCTACGCCAATAGAGAATGCAGATTATTATAATTTTTTTTTTTTTTTATTTCCCTCTCAATATATCACTGTCGGTAACTGTCTCTTTAACATGTAACTGTGGCTCCGATGGAGCCGATTAAGTTGTTGTAGTGGGATGGCGTGTTTGTTGTGCACAAGTAACCTCTTACTTGGAAGAGGTGTACTTGGTGACAGCCTTGGTGCCCTCAGACACGGCATGCTTGGCCAGTTCACCGGGCAGCAAGAGTCGGACAGCTGTCTGGATTTCCCGACTTGTAATGGTGGAGCGTTTGTTGTAGTGCGCCAGGCGGGAAGCCTCGGCAGCGATGCGCTCGAAGATGTCGTTCACGAAAGAGTTCATGATGGACATAGCTTTGGAGGAGACTCCTGTGTCGGGGTGCACTTGCTTCAGTACCTTGTAGATGCAGATGCTGTAGCTTTCCTTCCTCCTGCGCTTCTTCTTCTTGTCACCCTTGGCAATGGCCTTCTGGGCCTTTCCAGCCTTCTTGGCAGCCTTTCCGGAAGTTTTGGGAGGCATGGCGGCACAGTTACTCGTGGCGCGGAGCGAGAGAATTGAAAACTGGCCCGACTAACTTTTCCTTATATACCGAGCGGGCCGCTCAGGATCAGACTGGCTGCAGCTACGGCTCACTTACATTGGTTGGGTCCGCGAGACGGCCACCTGGCCTGATCCTGAGCTTGGTATAAAAGACCAAGGTGGCGGGCGGAAATTTAACTCCTATCACGAAAAGCAGCAGCAGCAACATGTCAGGACGCGGCAAGGGAGGCAAAGTGAAGGGCAAGTCAAAGTCCCGTTCTAGCAGGGCCGGACTCCAGTTCCCCGTGGGTAGAATCCACCGTCTCTTGCGTAAGGGCAACCATGCTGAGCGCGTTGGTGCAGGTGCCCCTGTGTACCTTGCAGCCGTCATGGAGTACCTGGCAGCAGAAGTGCTCGAGCTGGCCGGTAACGCCGCCCGCGACAACAAGAAGACCCGCATTATCCCACGTCATCTTCAGCTTGCCATTCGCAATGACGAGGAGCTGAACAAGCTCCTGTCTGGAGTCACCATTGCCCAAGGGGGTGTCCTTCCTAACATCCAAGCTGTGCTCCTCCCCAAGAAGACAGAGAAGAAATAAGAACCCAAGGTTCGTTCACACAAGACAACCTAACCAAACAGGCTCCTTTCGGAGCCACAGGATATCACTTAAAGAGAGAAATATACGACATCAACGTTTTGCAGGATAACACTCTATTTTACGTGTAATTAGCATAGTATTGTGGAAATTGAGTGAAAATGTTTTAGAATGGTGTAGATGTGAAGGGGTACTGCGGGGGCCTGGGGTGGGGGACTTAAACGGGACTTAGAAGGGCGCAGAGCAGCAGCAGCAGCCAGGGAGGCGACCTTATTTTCAGTCAGGTTCATACACAAAGAAATACATCAGATTCATTGACAGTACAGTACACATTTACCAGTGTGGGCTAGCCAATTTGGGATAAAGAGCAAGAATGTAATGTCCTCAATGAAGTAATGACATAGTTCAAGATACAATAAGTGAGGTGGCCTGAAGTCTTTGACAGTGTCACATTCAATAATATAGTAGTGCCACGACTACATCACACAGGCAGGCAGGAGCAAGTTGTTTGGACACTCTTCCTAGCCCCCTTGGTCCCTGTTCACCTACCTACTGTAGCAGTAAGTAGGTACCTGTTGTAAATCGAAAGGTTGCCAATTCGTATTCAGGGAAAGTTGTTGGAGCTTCTAAACTTGAACTGACACAATCCGAGGAGTGGTGACCCGAGGATCACAGACACTATCTCTCCCTTCCTAACCTCCTGCTCCTTCCTCTGTCCTCCCAAAATTGAACCATGCTATCGCAAAGGTAATAATACAGGTAGAGACAACAACATATTTTCCTATTGTCTTATTATATATTAATAACAGAAACGCTGCCGCCATCCCGGAGGCTTTACATTGTCTCACTGTTCATTCCCTCCACAATTCTTCCTCGTACTTCTTCTTCTTCTTCTTCTTCTTCTTCTTCTTCTTCTTCTTCTTCTTCTTCTTCTTCTTCTTCTTCTTCCATGAATACTTTATTAACTGTGTATGTAAGTTTCACCATGTTTTGCACGACAGCGGTAGAGCAAAGTATATTTTGTTAGCAATAAACCAAAAGCATATTTTATGGCCTAATCATCACTACATAGAACACCACCCATAAAGCATGATACTAGTAGACCACAAAAACTGCTATAAACACCCAAAGCATATTTTATTGCCTAATCATCACTACATAGAACACCACTCATAAAGCATGATACTATTAGACCACAAACTGCTATAAACCCCAATAATAAACTATAATAGTGACTATAATTGTGTTACCCAATATTATACGAAATAATACTATAAAACATAATAATAAACACACTAATAGTGTATATTAGTGACTATAATTGTGTTACCCAATATTATACGAAATAATACTATAAAACATAATAATAAACACACTAATAGTGTATATTAGTTGAATGCACAATCTGATGAGAAGTCAAAAAAAAAAAAAACAACATAACAATAACCTAGAAAGAGTGTAGAGTATTTTATACTAGTAGATGGTCTAAGATAACTGTATGTGAAGGAAAAGGTGTGCTCTCCACTCAAACTTTCTTTTTATAAAATCTCCTACTCCCCAGCTGAGCGGTACGCCCAATGGGAAACAAAACGTGGCACATAACACGCCGCCCGCCAGCTCTGGCTCGGTGAATAGGAATCAGTAATCGGGCGGAGTATAAACAACACCGCCGCCAATGTGCTCCTCCCATCTCTGAGGAAATCTGGCGGGCAACTTAGTATTATATTAGCATGTAATAATAATAACAATAATAATAATAATAATACTACTACTACTAATAATAATAATAATAATATTAATAATAATAATATTAATAATAATAACATGCAATTTCATTTTATATCACATACTAACAAAATAGTGTATAGCCTACTATACTTAACTATAATAGGTTAGGTTGCGTAGGAGGATCTAAAAAGTACAGTAGTATACACACACACACACACACACACACACACACACACACACACACACACACATACACACACACACACACACACACACACACACACACACACACACACACACACACACACACACACACACACATACATATAGACAACAAACTAAATTAGAAACCACACGTCAGTGAAGTTATCAAATCCTCCAGTTTCCGTCTCCACCTCCTACGCCGACTCACGTCCCTCGGTGGTCCTGCACACGAGCTCCTCAGTGTTTACACAACATTCATACTTCCCAAGCTCACCTATGCCTCCTCCACCTGGTCTTCCTCCCTAAATGCCACACAACGTAAACACCTCGAAAAAGTGCAAAAGAGGCCATGCAAGATTATTCTCTACCCTTCCTACTCCACATATCAAGAAGCGCTCAACACACTGACCGACCCTTTAGACTCTCACTGACCATCACCACGACCTCATCTGCAAATTTGGTAAGAAGCTTCTACACCGGCTCCTACTACCACCTGAGATCCCTAGTCCGAGAATTGCTCTTCGACACCACAACCGCCTCCAGCCCAGCCCATACGTGCACGAACTGATCGCTATAAGAACAGCCCAGTCCCAACCATTGTAAAAATTATCAATAACTTGTAATAAATCAGTGTACTCACTCCCAGTAAACACTGCTCCTTACACTGTCACTATGTTGAAATGAACTGTAGTTTGAGCTTTTCCCCATCTAGTTATTATATGTCTTATTTGTGTCACTTATGTTACTTGTATATTATTTGTAATTCGTAGCCCATTCCCCAAATATGTAACTGTATATTTTCAGCCTTCTGGCTGCCAAGCTCTTTCAATAAACCGTTAATTATTATTATTATTATTATTATTTATATGTTGGCCCATACCAACTCACTCCCCTGAACCCTCCTCCCCACCGGACTATCAACAAGTTCTTGCCATAAGGTACTATCTCATTTGGCAAAGGAATGGAACCAGTGATGAATAGTGGTGAACAGTGCTTAACTCAGTGAAAAACAACTCGGCAGTTGAGTCTTACCCAAGCTAGCTAACCACCTTCACACAGTGAGGTCCCAGGTACCCAGTTATACTTCCCCTGAGACTCCACGATAGAGAGGCCTGGGACCACACCTCACCCACTTGAATGAGTGAGTCATGTCGACCACGTGGTGTCCCCAAGATGCTACGACACCACGTAGTGAATGTTTTGCTACAGCATCATCATGTGAAGTTCCTCATAACACCATCTGTGAGGTAACTGCTACATCATCAGGCCCCTCATAACGCCATCTGTGAGGGAGTTACTACACTACGTGTCTGGTGTTTAACATCTCACCTTACATGATCTACGCGTGCAAACATTAATCTGTATGTTCACTGTGTGCTCCTTCACCTTTCTCTAATGAGGGCTTTTGTTAAACCACCAATGTATGATGTACTAAGTCATTTGTGGCCAATGTATACTTTCGAAAAGCCCTTGTTTGGGGAAGGTAGGAGAGAGTAGTCGTCATTATTGTCCAAGCCACATTATTTATTTCTATATATAAGTAATGTAGGCTGGTTTTTAAATACCTCAATCCCCTAACGGTGCCGTTTGTATATTAAGAAAT
>NW_024745572.1:0-8606 GCF_018991925.1 Homarus americanus | reverse complement strand
AAGAGTGAAACACTGGAGGTCCTGACCTATACTGCCTAGGTGAAACACTGAAGGTCCTCACATATAGTGCCAGGGTGAAACACTGGAGGTCCTAACCTATAGTGCCAGGGTGAAACACTGAAGGTCCTGACTTATAGTGCCAGAGTGAAACACTGGAGGTTGTGACCTATAGTGCCAGAGCGAAACACTGGAGGTCCTGACCTATAATGCCAGGGTAAAACGCGGGAGGTCCTCACGTATAGTCCCAGGGTGAAACAAGGGAGGTCCTGACCTATAGTGCCACGGTGAAAAACTGGAGGTCGTGACCTATAGTGCCAGGGTAAAACAATGGAGGTCCTGCCCTATAGTTCCAGAGTGAAACATTGTAGGTTCTGACCTATAGTGCCAGGGAGAAACACTGGAGGTCCTGACCTATAGTGCCAGGGTGAAACACTGGAGGTTGTGACCTATAGAGCCAGGGTAAAACGCGGGAGGTCCTGCCCTATAGTTCCAGAGTGAAACATTGTAGGTTCTGACCTATAGTGCCAGGGTTAAACACTGGAGGTCCTGTTCTATAGTCCCAGGGTGAAACAAGGGAGGTCCTGACCTGTGGTGCTGATGTGAAACACTGGAGGTCCAGTTCTATAGTGCCAGGATGAAACACTGGATGTCCCGACCTATAGTGCCAGGGTGAAACACTGGAGGTCCTGACCTCTAGTGCCAGGGTGAAACACTGGAGGTCCTGACTTCTAATGCCCGAGTGAAACACGGGAGGTCCTGACCTCTAGTACCATTGTGAAACAATGGAGGTTCCAGACCTCTAGTGCCAAGGTGAAACACTGGAGGTCCTGACTTATATTGCCAGGGTGAAACACTGGATGTCCTGAATAATGGTGCCAGTGTGAAACACTGGAGGTCCTGACCTCTAGTGCCAGTGTGAAAAACTGGAGGTCCTAACCTCTAGTGCCAGAGTGAAACACGGGAGGTCCTGACCTCTCGTACCAGGGTGAAACACTGTAGGTCCAGACCTATAGTGCCAGGGTGAAACACTGGAGGTCCTGACCTATAGTGCAGGGGTGAAACACTGTAGGTCCTGACCTACAGTGCCAGGGTGAAAAACTGGAGGTCCTGACCTATAGTGCAGGGGTGAAACACTGTAGGTCGTGACCTACAGTGCCAAGGTGAAACACCGGAGGTCCTGACCTATAGTGCCAGGGTGAAACACTGAAGGTCCTGACCTTTGGTGCAAGTGTGAAACACTGGAGGTCCTGACCTGTAGTGCTAGGGTAAAACACGGGAGGTCCTGAACTACAGTACCAGAATGAAACATGGAAGATCCTGCCCTCTAGTACCAGGGTGAAGCACTGGAGGTCCTATCTTTTAGTGACAGGATGGTACACTGGAGGTCCTGACCTATAGTGCCAGGGTTAAACACTGGGGATCCTGCCCTATAGTGCCTGGGTGAAATACTAGAGGTCCTGACCTATAGTACCAAAGTGAAACACTGGTGGACCTGACCTATAGTGCCAGGGTGAAGCACTGGAGGTCCTGTCCTATAGTGCCAGGGTAAAACACGGGAGGTCCTCATCTATAGTCCCAGGGTAAAACAAGGGAGGTCCTGACCTATATTCCAGGGTGAAACAATGGAGGCTCCTGACCCATTTGCCAGGGTGAAACACTGGAGGTTGTGACCTATAGTGCCAGGGTGAAACACTGGAGGTCCTAAACTCTAGTGAAGAGTGAAACACGGGAGGTCCTGACCTCTAGTACCAGGGTGACACACTGTAGGTCGTGACCTATAGTGCCAGGGTGAAACATGGGAGGTCCTGACCTATAGTTCCAGAGTGAAACATTGTAGGTTCTGACCTATAGTGCCAGGGTGAAACACTGGAGGTCCTGACCTATAGTACCAAAGTGAAACACTGGTGGACCTGACCTATAGTGCCAGGGTGAAACACTGGAGGTCCTAAACTCTAGTGAAGAGTGAAACACGGGAGGTCCTGACCTCTAGTACCAGGGTGACACACTGTAGGTCGTGACCTATAGTGCCAGGGTGAAACATGGAAGGTCCTGACCTATAGTTCCAGAGTGAAACATTGTAGGTTCTGACCTATAGTGCCAGGGTGAAACACTGGAGGTCCTGACCTATAGTGCCAGGGTGAAACAATAGAGGTCCTGACCTATGGTGCTGATGTGAAACACTGGAGGTCCAGTAATATAGTGCCAGGATGAAACACTGGAGATCCTGACCTATAGTGCAGGGGGAAACACTGGAGATCCTGACCTCTAGTGCCAGGGTGAAACACTGGATGTCCTGACTTCTAATGCCAGAGTGAATCACGGGAGGTCCTGACCTCTATTACCAGGTTGAAACACTGAGGTCCTGACCTCTAGAGCCAGGGTGAAACACTGGAGGTCCTGACCTATATGCCCGGGTGAAACACTGGAAGTCCAGACCAATGGTGCCAGAGTGAAACGCTAGAGGTCCTAACCTCTAGTGCCAGAGTGAAACACCGGAGGTCCTGACCTCTAGTGCCAGGGTGAAACACTGGAGGTCCCGACCTATAGTGCCAGGGTGAAACACTGGAGGTCCTAACCTATAGTGCCAGGGCGAAACACTGAAGGTCCTGACTTGGTGGGGTGGCAGAGTGAAACACTGAGTTGCACTCCAGGTGCCAGAGCGAAATGTCGTAGAGCTCCTGACTCATAGTGCCAGGTGAAACACTGGGGTTGGGGAATCTATAGTGCCAGAGTAAAACATTGGAGGTCCTGACTCTAGTGCCAGAGTAAACACTGGAGGCTCCTGACTTAGTGAAAGCTGCAATGACTGGAGGTCCTGACCTATAAAAGCAAGAAACACTGAGGTCCTAACCTATAGTGCGCTAGGGTGAACATGGGGAGATTGCAGAATCTATAGTGGCAGGATGAAATACTGAGTTCCTGACCTATAGTGCAAGAGTGAAACACTGGAGGTCCTGACCCCATACTGCTCAGGTGAACACTGCATGACTCAATTCTATAAAACAGGGGGTGAAACACTGGAGGTCCTAACCTATAGTGCCAGGGTGAAACACTGAGAGTCCTGACTTATAGTGCCAGAGTGAAACACTGGAGGTCCTGACCTATACTGCCTAGGTGAAACACTGGAGGTCCTGACCTACAGTGCCAAGGTGAAACAACGGAGGTCCTGACCTATAGTGCCAGGATGAAACACTGCAGGTCCTGACCTACTGTATAGTGCCAGTGTGAAACACCGGAGGTCCTGACCTATAGTGCCAGAGAGAAACACGAGAGGTCCTGACCAATAGTGCCAGAGTGAAACGCTGGAGGTCCTGACTTCAAGTGCCAGTCTGAAACACTGGAGGTCCTGACCTATTGTGCAGGGGTGAAACACTGGAGGTCCTGACCTATAGTGCCAGGATGAAAGACTGCAGGTCCTGGCCTACTGCATAGTGCCAGTGTGAAATACTGGAGGTCCTGTCCTATAGTGCCAGGGTGAAACACTGGAGGTCCTAACCTCTAGTTCCAGAGTGAAACACGGGAGTTCCTGACATCTACTACCAGGGTGAAACACTGTAGGTCCTGACCTATAGTGCCAGGGTGAAGCACTGGAGCTCGTGACCTATAGTGCAGGGGTGAAACACTGGAGGTCCAGACATATGGTGCTAGTGTGAAACACTGGAGGTCCTGACCTGTAGTGCCAGGGTGAAACAACGGAAGTCCTGACCAATAGTGCCAGGATGAAACACTGCTGGTCCTGACTTACTGTATAGTGCCAGTGTGAAACACTGGAGGTCCTGACCTGTAGTGCCAGGGTGAAACATGGGAGATCGTGACCTATAGTGCCAGGATGAAACACTGGAGGTCCTGACCTATACTGCCTAGGTGAAACACTGAAGATCCTGTCCTATAGTGCCAGGGAGAAACACTGGAGGTCCTGACCTATAATGCCAGGGTGAAACACTGAAGGTCCTGACTTATAGTGCCTGAGTGAAACACAGGAGGTTGTGACCTATAGTGCCAGAGCGAAACACTGGAGATCCTGACCTATAATGCCAGGGTGAAACACTGGATGTTGTGACCTATAGTGCCAGGGTAAGACGCGGGAGGTCCTCACCTATAGTCCCATGCTGAAACAAGGGAGGTCCTGACCTATAATGCCAGGGTGAAACACTGGAGGTCGTGACCTATAATGCCAGGGTGAAAGACTGGAGGTCCTGCCCTATAGTTCCAGAGTGAAACATTGTAGGTTCTGACCTATAGTGCCAGGGTGAAACACTGGAGGTCCTGACCTATAGTGCCAGGGTGAAACACTGCAGGTCCTGACCTACTGAATAGTGCCAGTGTGAAACACTGGAGGTCCTGACCTAGAGTACCAGGGTGAAACACTGGAGGTCCTGACCTCTAGTACCATGGTGTACACTGGAGGGTCTGACCTATAGTGCCAGAGTGAAACACCGGAGGTCCTGACCTATACTACCAGAGTGAAACACGGGAGGTCCTGACCTCTAGTACCAGGGTGAAACACTGGAGGTCCTGACCTATAGTGCCAGAGTGAAACACTGGAGGTCCTGACTTCTAGTGCCAGAGTGAAACACTGGAGGCCCTGACTTCTAGTGAAAGTGTGAAACACTGGAGGTCCTGACCTATAGTGCCAGGGTGAAACACTGGAGGTCCTAACCTATAGTGCCAGGGTGAAACATGGGAGATCGTGACCTATAGTGGCAGGATTAAATACTGGAGTTCCTGACCTATAGTGCAAGAGTGAAACACTGGAGGTCCTGACCTATACTGCCTAGGTGAAACACTGAAGGACCTGACCTATAGTGCCAGGGTGAAACACTGGAGGTCCTAACCTATAGTGCCAGGGTGAAACACTGAGAGTCCTGACTTATAGTGCCAGAGTGAAACACTGGAGGTCCTGACCTATACTGCCTAGGTGAAACACTGGAGGTCCTGACCTACAGTGCCAGGGTGAAACACCGGAGGTCCTGATCTATAGTGCCAGGATGAAACACTGCAGGTCCTGACCTACTGTATAGTGCCAGTGTCAAACACCGGAGGTCCTGACCTATAGTGCCAGAGAGAAACACGAGAGGTCCTGACCAATAGTGCCAGAGTGAAACGCTGGAGGTCCTGACTTCAAGTGCCAGTGTGAAACACTGGAGGTCCTGACCTATTGTGCAGGGGTGAAACACTGGAGGTCCTGACCTATAGTGCCAGGATGAAAGACTGCAGGTCCTGGCCTACTGCATAGTGCCAGTGTGAAATACTGGAGGTCCTGTCCTATAGTGCCAGGGTGAAACACTGGAGGTCCTAACCTCTAGTTCCAGAGTGAAACCCGGGAGTTCCTGACATCTACTACCAGGGTGAAACACTGTAGGTCCTGACCTATAGTGCCAGGGTGAAGCACTGGAGCTCGTGACCTATAGTGCAGGGGTGAAACACTGGAGGTCCAGACATATGGTGCTAGTGTGAAACACTGGAGGTCCTGACCTGTAGTGCCAGGGTGAAACAACGGAAGTCCTGACCAATAGTGGCAGGATGAAACACTGCTGGTCCTGACTTACTGTATAGTGCCAGTGTGAAACACTGTAGTTCCTGACCTGTAGTGCCAGGGTGAAACATGGGAGATCGTGACCTATAGTGCCAGGATGAAACACTGGAGGCCTGACCTATACTGCCTAGGTGAAACACTGAAGATCCTGTCCTATAGTGCCAGGGAGAAACACTGGAGGTCCTGACCTATAATGCCAGGGTGAAACACTGAAGGTCCTGACTTATAGTGCCAGAGTGAAACACAGGAGGTTGTGACCTATAGTGCCAGAGCGAAACACTGGAGATCCTGACCTATAGTGCCAGGGTGAAACACTGGATGTTGTGACCTATAGTGCCAGGGTAAGACGCGGGAGGTCCTCACCTATAGTCCCATGCTGAAACAAGGGAGGTCCTGACCTATAGTGCCAGGGTGAAACACTGGAGGTCGTGACCTATAGTGCCAGGGTGAAAGACTGGAGGTCCTGCCCTATAGTTCCAGAGGGAAACATTGTAGGTTCTGACCTATAATGCCAGGGTGAAACACTGGAGGTCCTGACCTATAGTGCCAGGGTGAAACACTGGAGGTCCTGACCTATAGTGCCAGGATGAAACACTGCAGGTCCTGACCTACTGAATAGTGCCAGTGTGAAACACTGGAGGTCCTGACCTATAGTGCCAGGGTGAAACACTGGAGGTCCTAACCTCTAGTTCCAGAGTGAAACACGGGAGGTCCTGACCTCTACTACCAGGGTGAAACACTGTAGGCCCTGACCTATAGTGCCAGGGTGAAACACTGGAGTTCCTGGCCTATAGTGCCAGGGTGACACATTGTAGGTCCTGACCTATAGTACCAGGATGAAACACTGGAAGTCCAGACCTATGGTGCCAGTGTGAAACACTGGAGGTCCTGACCTCTAGTGACAGAGTGAAACGCTGGAGGTCCTAACCTCTTGTGCCAGAGTGAAACACCGGAGGTCCTGACCTCTAGTACCAGGGTGAAACACTGGAGGTCCTGACCTATAGTGCCAGGGTGAAAAACTGCAGGTCCAAACCTATAGTGCCAGGGTAAAACACTGAAGGTCCTGACTTATAGTGCCAGAGTGAAACACTGGAGGTTGTGACCTATAGTGCCAGAGCGAAACACTGGAGGTTGTGACCTATAGTACCAGAGTGAAACACTGGAGGTCCTGACTTCTAGTGCCAGAGTGAAACACTGGAGGCCCTGACTTCTAGTGAAAGTGTGAAACACTGGAGGTCCTGCCCTATAGTGCCATGATGAAACACTGCTGGTCCTGACCTATAGTACCATGGCGAAAAACTAGAGGTCGTGACCTATAGTGCCAGGGTGAAACATGGGAGATCGTGACCTATAGGGCCAGGATGAAATACTGGAGTTCCTGATCTATAGTGCAAGAGTGATACACTGGAGGTCCTGACCTATACTGCCTAGGTGAAACACTGAAGGTCCTGACCTATAGTGCCAGGGTGAAACACTGGAGGTCCTGCCCTATAGTTCAGGAGTGAAACACTGAAGGTCCTGACTTATAGTGCCAGGGTGAAAAACTGGAGGTCCTGACCTATAGTGCCAGAGCGAAACACTGGAGCTCCTGACCTATAGTGCCAGGCTGAAACACTGGAGGTTGTGACCTATAGAGCCAGGGTAAAACGCGGGAGGTCCTGCCCTATAGTTCCAGAGTGAAACATTGTAGGTTCTGACCTATAGTGCCAGGGTTAAACACTGGAGGTCCTGTTCTATAGTCCCAGGGTGAAACAAGGGAGGTCCTGACCTATAGTGCCAGGGTGAAACACTGGAGGTTGTGACCTATAGTGCCAGGGTAAAACACTGGAGGTCCTGCCCTATAGTTCCAGAGTGAAACATTGTAGGTTCTGACCTATAGTGCCAGGGTTAAACACTGGAGGTCCTGACCTATAGTGCCAGGGTGAAACACTGGAGGTCCTGACCTGTGGTGCTGATGTGAAACACTGGAGGTCCAGTTCTATAGTGTGCCACAGATGAAACACTGATGTCCTGACCTATAGTGCCAGGGTGAACACTGGAGGTCCTGACCTAAAAAGAAAGTGAAATACCTGAGGTCCTTGACTTCTAATGCCCGGAGGAAACACGGGAGGTCCTGACCTCTAGTACCATTGTGAAACACTGGAGGTTCCAGACCTCTAGTGCCAAGGTGAAACACTGGAGGTCCTGACTTATATTGCCAGGGTGAAACACTGGATGTCCTGAATAATGGTGCCAGTGTGAAACACTGGAGGTCCTGACCTCTAGTGCCAGTGTGAAAAACTGGAGGTCCTAACCTCTAGTGCCAGAGTGAAACACGGAAGGTCCTGACCTCTCGTACCAGGGTGAAACACTGTAGGTCCAGACCTATAGTGCCAGGGTGAAACACTGGATGTCCTGACCTATAGTGCAGGGGTGAAACACTGTAGGTCCTGACCTACATTGCCAGGGTGAAAAACTGGAGGTCCTGACCTATAGTGCAGGGGTGAAACACTGTAGGTCGTGACCTACAGTGCCAAGGTGAAACACCGGAGGTCCTGACCTATAGTGCCAGGGTGAAACACTGAAGGTCCTGACCTTTGGTGCAAGTGTGAAACACTGGAGGTCCTGACCTGTAGTGCTAGGGTAAAACACGGGAGGTCCTGAACTACAGTACCAGAATGAAACACGGAAGATCCTGCCCTCTAGTGCCAGGGTGAAGCACTGGAGGTCCTATCTTTTAGTGACAGGATGGTACACTGGAGGTCCTGACCTATAGTGCCAGGGTTAAACACTGGGGATCCTGCCCTATAGTGCCTGGGTGAAATACTAGAGGTCCTGACCTATAGTACCAAAGTGAAACACTGGTGGACCTGACCTATAGTGCCAGGGTGAAGCACTGGAGGTCCTGTCCTATAGTGCCAGGGTAAAACACGGGAGGTCCTCATCTATAGTCAAAGGGTGAAACAAGGGAGGTCCTGACCTATATTGCAGGGTGAAACACTGGAGGCTCCTGACCTATAGTGCCAGGGTGAAACACTGGAGGTTCTAAACTCTAGTGAAGAGTGAAACACCGGAGGTCCTGACCTCTAGT
>NW_024745571.1:0-10168 GCF_018991925.1 Homarus americanus | reverse complement strand
GTGTGTGTGTGTGTGTGTGTGTTTTGCTGTTTTATTCGTATTTAGCTGCATTTAGTGTGTTTATTTACCTTTTTCATCTATCGAATATTGTTCTGGTTATACGCTTACAGGGCGTACACACACACACACACACACACACACACACACAAACACCGCTAAAACATTAAACTTCACCAACTTCAGGCAGCCAATATGTATGTAATTATCATCTCAAGTCAAGTGGTGTCGGCTCCTGACCTTCTGCTCCGTGTCTCAACCTCCTGATAACTTGGAATATATATAAAAAGCATCCGATAAATCCTAACCTCGTCCTGATATAAGAATATGGTGATCATGGAAAAAAAAAACAACAAATATATAAATAAATAAACTCGTGGACTTTATTTGAGAGTTTTGGAGGAATTTATGGGTCACGGTTGCTCAACGTTGACACAATATTGGAACCTGTGTGTGGGGGTAGAGGGGTGGTTGTGTGGTAGTTCAACGTTGACACAATATTGGAACCTGTGTGTGGGGGGTAGAGGGTGTTGTGATGGTAGTTCAACGTTGACACAATATTGGAACCTGTGTGTGTAGGGGGGGTAGAGGGGGGTTGTGGTGGTAGTTCAACGTTGACACAATATTGGAACCTGTGTGTAGGGGGTAGAGGGTGGTTGTGGTGGTAGTTCAACGTTGACACAAATTGGAACCTGTGTGTGTGTAGGTGGGGGGGTAGAGGGGGTTGGGTGGTGGTTCAACGTTGACACAATATTGGAACCTGTGTGTGTGGGGGGGTAGAGGGTGGTTGTGGTAGTTCAACGTTGACACAATATTGAACCTGTGTGTAGGGGGGGGGGTATGGTGGTAGTTCAACGCTGACACAATGTTGGAACCTGTGTGTGTAGGGGGGTAGAGGGGTGGGTTGTGGTAGTTCAACGTTGACACAATATTGGAACCTGTGTGTAGGGGGGGTAGAGGGTGGTTGTGGTAGTTCAACGTTGACACAATATTGGAACCTGTGTGTGTAGGGGGGTAGAGGGGTATGTGGTGTTCAATGTTGACAATATTGGAACCTGTGTGTGGGGGTAGAGGGTGGTTGTGATGGTAGTTCAACGTTGACACAATATTGGAACCTGTGTGTGTAGGGGGGGTAGAGGGGTGGTTGTGGTGGTAGTTCAACTGTTGACACAATATTGGAACCTGTGTGTGTGGGGGGTAGAGGAGTGGTTGTGGGTGGTAGTTCAACGTTGCCAATATTGGGAACCTGTGTGTGTGTAGGGGGGTAGGGGGTGTGGTGGTAGTTCAACGCTGACCAATATTGGAACCTGTGTGTAGGGGGAGAGGGAGGGTTGTGGTGGTAGTTCAACCATGACACAATATTGGAACCTGTGTGTGTGGGGGGGTAGAGGGTGGTTGTGGTGGAAGTTCAACGTTGACAGTGTTGGAACTCTGTGTAGGGGGTAGAGGGGTGGTTGTGGTGGTGTTCAACGTTGACACACATTGAAACCTGTGTGTGTAGGGGGGTAGAGGGGTGGTTGTGGTGGTAGTTCAACGTTGACACAATATTGGAACCTGTGTAGGGGTAGGGGGTGGTTGTGGTGGTAGTTCAACGTTGACACAATATTGAACCTGTGTGTGTAGTGGGGGGTAGAGGGTGGTTGTGGTGGTAGTTCAACGTTGACACAATATTGGAACCTGTGTGTGTAGGGGGTAGAGGGGTGGTTGTGGTGGTAGTTCAACGTTGACAATATTGGAACCTGTGTGTAGGGGGAGAGGGTGGTTGTGGTGGTAGTTCAACGTTGACACAATATTGGAACCTGTGTGTGTAGGGGGTAGAGGGAGGGTTGTGGTAGTTCAACGTTGACACAATATTGGAACCTGTGTGTGTAGTGGGTAGAGGGTGGTTGTGATGGTAGTTCAACGTTGACACAATATTGGAACCTGTGTGTAGGGGTAGAGGGTGGTTGTGGTGGTAGTTCAACGTTGGCCACATTGGAACCTGTGTAGTAGAGGGGTGGTTGTGGTGGTAGTTCAACGTTGACACAATATTGGAACCTGTGTGTAGGGGGGTAGAGGGTGGTTGTGTGTAGGTTCAACGTTGACACAATATTGGAACCTGTGTGTGTGGGGGGTAGAGGTGGTTGTGGTGGTAGTTCAACGTTGACACAATGGAACCTGTGTGTGTAGGGGGTAGAGGGGGTGTTGTGGTGGTAGTTCAACGTTGACACAATATTGGAACCTGTGTGTGTGGGGGTAGAGGGTGGTTGTGGTGGTAGTCAACGTTGACAATATTGGAACCTGTGTGTGTAGGGGGGTAGAGGGAGGGTTGTGGTGGTAGTTCAACGTTGACACAATATTGGAACCTGTGTGTGTAGGGGGTAGAGGGGGGTTGTGGTGGTAGTTCAACGTTGACACAATATTGGAACCTGTGTGTGTAGGGGGGGTAGAGGAGTGGTTGTGATGGTAGTTCAACGTTGGACACAATATTAACCTGTGTGTGTGGGGGGGGTGAGGGGTGGTTGTGGTGGTAGTTCAACGTTGACACATTATTGGAAACCTGTGTGTGTGAGGGGGGGGGTAGAGGGGGTGGTTGTGGTGGTAGTTCAACGTTGACACAATATTGGAACCTGTGTGTGTGTAGTGGGGGGTGAGGGGTGGTTGTGATGGTAGTTCAACGTTGACACAATATTGAACCTGTGTGTGTAGGGGGGTAGAGGGGTTGTGGTGGTAGTTCAACGTTGACACAATATTGGAACCTGTGTGTAGGGGGGGTAGAGGGGTGGTTGTGGTGGTAGTTCAACGTTGACACAATATTGGAAACCTGTGTGTGTAGGGGGGGAGGGGTGGTTGTGGTGGTAGTTCAACGTTGACACAATATTGGAACCTGTGTGTGGGGGTAGAGGGTGGTTAGGTGGTAGTTCAACGTTGGCAACAATATTGGAACCTGTGTGTGTAGGGGGGGAGAGGGTGGTTGTGGTGGTAGTTCAACGTTGACACAATATTGGAACCTGTGTGTGTAGTGGGGGGTAGAGGGTGGTTGTGGTGGTAGTTCAACGTTGACACAATATTGGAACCTGTGTGTGTAGGGGGTAGAGGGGGGTTGTGGTGGTAGTTCAACGTTGACACAATATTGGAACCTGTGTGTGTAGGGGGGGTAGAGGAGTGGTTGTGGTGGTGGTAGTTCAACGTTGACACAATATTGGAACCTGTGTGTGTGGGGGGGGTAGAGGGGTGGTTGTGGTGGTAGTTCAACGTTGACACAATATTGGAACCTGTGTGTGTAGGGTAGAGGGGTGGTGTGGTGGTTCAACGTTGACACAATATTGGAACCTGTGTGTGTAGGGGTAGAGAGTGGTTGTGGTGGTAGTTCAACGTTGACACAATATTGGAACCTGTGTGTGTGGGGGGGTAGAGGAGGTTGTGGTAGTTCAACGTTGACACAATATTGGAACCTGTGTGTGTGGGGGGTAGAGGGTGGTTGTGGTGTGTCAGGTTGACACAATATTGGAACCTGTGTGTGTGGGGGGTAGAGGAGTGGTTGTGGTGAAGTTAACGTTGACACAATATTGGAACCTGTGTGTGTGGGGGTAGAGGGTGGTTGTGGTAGTTCAACGTTGACACAATATTGGGAACCTGTGTGGGGGTAGAGGAGGGTTGTGGTGGTAGTTCAACGTTGACAATATTGGAACCTGTGTGTGGGGGAGAGGGTGTTGTGGTGGTAGTTCAACGTTGACACAATATTGGAACCTGTGTGTGTAGGGGGGGTAGAGGTGGTTGTGATGGTAGTTCAACGTTGACATGTTGGAACCTGTGTGTAGGGGGGGGTAGAGGAGGGTTGTGATGGTAGTCCAACGTTGACACAGTGTTGGAAACCTGTGTGTGTAGGGGAGGGGTGGTTGTGGTGGTAGTTCAAACGTTGACACAATATTGGAACCTGTGTGTAGAGGGGTGGTTGTGGTGGTAGTTCAACGTTGACAATATTGGAACGCGTATTTAGGGGGTAGAGGTGGTTGTGGTGGTGGTTCAACGTTGAACAATATTGGAACCTGTGTGTGTGTGTGGGGGGTAGAGGATTGGTTGTGGTGGTGGTTCACGTTGGCACAATATTGGACCTGTGTGTGTGGGGGGGGTAGAGGGTTGGTTGTGGTGGTGGTTCAACGTTGACACAATATTGGAACCTGTGTGTGTGGGGGGGGGGTAGAGGGTGGTTGTGGGGTGGTGGTTCACGTTGCTGTGTGGAACCTGTGTGTGGGGGTGAGGGTGGTTGTGGTGGTAGTTCAACGTTGGCACAATGTGGAACCTGTGTGTGTGTGTGGGGGGGGTAGAGGGTTGTGTGGTTCAGCGTTGGCTGTGTGGACTGTGTGTGTGTGGGGGTAGAGGGTTGGTTGTGATGGTGAGTTCAACGTTGACCTATTGGAACCTGTGTGTGTGGGGGGGGTAGAGGTGGTTGTGGTGGTAGTTCAACGTTGACACAATGTGGAACCTGTGTGTGTGGGGGGGGGGGGGGTAGAGGGGTGGTTGTGATGGTGGTTCAGTTGACTGTGTGGAACCTGTGTGTGTGTGGGGGGGGTAGGGGGTGGTTGTGGTGGGTTCAGCATTGACACAATATTGGAACCTGTGTGTGTGGGGGTGAGGTGGTTGTGATGGTAGTTCAACGTTGACCTATTGGAACCTGTGTGTGTGGGGGGGGTAGAGGGTGTGGTTGTGAGTGGTAGTTCAACGTTGACACAATGTGGAACCTGTGTGTGTGGGGGGGGGGTAGAGGGGTGGTTGTGATGGTGGTTCAACGTTGACTGTGTGGAACCTGTGTGTGTGGGGGGGGAGTAGAGGGGGTGTTGTGTGGTGGTAGTTCAACGTTGACCTGTGTGGAACCTGTGTGTGGGGAGTGGGGTGTGGTTGTGGTGGTAGTTCAACGTTGGCTGTGTGGAACCTGTGTGTGTGGGGGGGGGGGGTAGAGGGTGGTTGTGGTGGTAGTTCAACGTTGAGCCTGTGTGGAACCTGTGTGTGTGGGGGGTAGAGTTGTTTGTGGTGGTAGTTCAACGTTGACCTATGTGGAACCTGTGTGTGTGGGGGGGGGGGGTGGTTGTGGTGGTAGTTCAACGTTGACACTATGTGGAACCTGTGTGTGTGGGGGGGGGTGGGGGTGGTTGTGGTGGTAGTTCAACGTTGACTGTGTGGAACCTGTGTGTGTGTGGGGAGGGTGGGGGTGGTTGTGGTGGTAGTTCAACGTTGACTGTGTGGAACCTGTGTGTGTGGGGGGGGGGTAGAGGTGGTTGTGGTGGTAGTTCAACGTTGACTGTGTGGAACCTGTGTGTGTGGGGGTAGAGGTGGTTGTGGTGGTAGTTCAACGTTGGCAAATGTGGAACCTGTGTGTGTGGGGGGGGTAGAGGTGGTTGTGGTGGTGAGTTCAGCGTTTGACACATGTGGAACCTGTGTGTGTGGGGGGAAGTGGGGGGTGGTTGTGATGGTAGTTCAGCGTTGACCTGTGGGACCTGTGTGTGTGTGGGGGTAGAGGGGTGGTTGTGGTGGTAGTTCAACGTTGACTTGTGGAACCTGTGTGTGTGGGGGGGTAGAGGTGGTTGTGATGGTAGTTCAACGTTGGCACAATATTGGAACCTGTGTGTGTGGGGGGGGTAGAGGGGTGGTTGTGATGGTGGTTCAACGTTGACACAATATTGGAACCTGTGTGTGTGTGGGGGGGGGTAGAGGGGTGGTTGTGATGGTAGTTCAACGTTGACACAATATTGGAACCTGTGTGGGGGTAGTGGGGGTGGTTGTGATGGTAGTTCAAGCGTTGACACAATGTTGGAACTGTGTGTGTGTGGGGGGGGTAGAGGGGTGGTTGTGGTGGTAGTTCAACGTTGACTGTCAATGGAACCTGTGTGTGTGGGGGGGGGGTAGAGGGAGTGGTTGTGGTGGTAGTTCAACGTTGGCACAATATTGGAACCTGTGTGTGTGTAGGGGGTGAGAGGGTGGTTGTGGTGGTAGTTCAACGTTGACCATATTGGAACCTGTGTGTGTGGGGGGGGGTAGAGGGTGGTTGTGATGGTAGTTCAACGTTGGCACAATGTGGAACCTGTGTGTGTGGGGGGGTAGAGGGGTGGTTGTGGTGGTAGTTCAACGTTGACACAATATTGGAACCTGTGTGTGTGTGGGGGGGGTAGGGGGTGGTTGTGGTGGTAGTTCAACGTTGACCTGTGTGGAGAACCTGTGTGTGTGGGGGGGGGTAGAGGGGTGGTTGTGGTGGTAGTTCAACGTTGACTGTGTGTGGAACCTGTGTGTGTGGGGGAGTAGGGGTGGTTGTGGTGGTGGTTCAACGTTGACACAATGTTGGAACCTGTGTGTGTAGGGGGTAGAGGGGTGTGGTTGTGATGGTAGTTCAACGTTGACACAATGTGGAACCTATGTGTGGGGGGGTAGAGTGGTTGTGGTGGTAGTTCAACGTTGAACAATGTGGAACCTGTGTGTGTGTGGGGGGGGGGAGTGAGGTTGTGGTGGTGGTTCAACGTTGACCTGTGTGGAACCTGTGTGTGTGGGGGGGGGGGGAGTGGGTGGTTGTGATGGTGGTTCAACGTTGACACAATGTGGAACCTGTGTGTGTGGGGGGGGGGGGGTAGAGGGGTGGTTGTGGTGTAGTTCAACGTTGACATATTGAACCTGTGTGTGAGGGGGGTAGAGAGTGGTTGTGGTGGTAGTTCAACGTTGACACAATGTGGAACCTGTGTGTGTGGGGGGGTAGGGGTGGTTGTGATGGTAGTTCAACGTTGACGCAATATTGGGGAACCTGTGTGTGTGGGGGGGGTAGAGGGGTGGATTTGTGTGGTGGTAGTTCAACGTTGGCACAATATTGGAACCTGTGTGTGTGGGGGGGGGGGTAGAGGGGTGGTTGTGGTGGTAGTTCAACGTTGACACATATTGGAACCTGTGTGTGTGGGGGGGTAGGGGTGTGGTTGTGGTGGTAGTTCAACGTTAACAATATTGTCCTGTGTGTGTGTGGGGGAGAGGTGGTTGTGATGGTAGTTCAACGTTGACTATTGGAACCTGTGTTGTAGGGGGGTAGAGGGTGGTTGTGATGGTGGTTCAACGTTGACCATGTGGAACCTGTGTGTGTGGGGGGGGTAGAGGGGTGGTTGTGATGGTAGTTCAGCGTTGACACATGTGGAACCTGTGTGTGTAGGGGGGGGGTAGGGGTGGTTGTGGTGGTAGTTCAACGTTGACTGTCTTTGGAACCTGTGTGTGTGGGGGGGGTAGAGGGTGGTTGTGGTGGTAGTTCAACGTTGGCTGTGTGGAACCTGTTTTGTGGGGGGGGTGGGGGTGGTTGTGGTGGTAGTTCAACGTTGACATATTGGAACCTGTGTGTGTGGGGGGTGGTTGTGGTGGTAGTTCAACGTTGGCACAATGTGGAACCTGTGTGTGTGGTAGGGGGGGGGGGAGTGGGGGTGGTTGTGGTGGTGGTTCAACGTTGGCTTGTGGAATCTGTGTGTGTGGGGGGGTAGAGGGTGGTTGTGGTGGTAGTTCAGCGTTGAAGCGCAATGTTGGAACCTGTGTGTGTGGGGGGGGTAGAGGGGGTGGTTGTGGTGGTGGTTCAACGTTGACAATGGTGGAACCTGTGTGTGTGTAGGGGGTAGAGGTGGTTGTGATGGTAGTTCAACGTTGACACATATTGGAACCTGTGTGTGTGGGGGGGGGTAGAGGTGGTTGTGATGGTAGTTCAACGTTGACACAATGGAACCTGTTGTGTGGGGGGTAGAGGGTGGTTGTGATGGTAGTTCAACGTTGGCCTGTGTGGAACCTGTGTGTGTAGGGGGGGGGGGTAGAGGGTGGTTGTGGTGGTAGTTCAACGTTGACACAATGTGGAACCTGTGTGTGTGGGGGGTAGAGGTGGTTGTGGTGGTAGTTCAACGTTGACTGTGGAACCTGTGTGTGTGGGGGTAGAGGGTGGTTGTGTGGTGGTTCAACGTTGACTGTGGACCTGTGTGTGGGGGTGGGTGTGGTGTGTTCATTGTGGAACCTGTGTGTGGGGGGGGTGGGGGTGGTAGTTCAACGTTATTGGACTGTGTGTGGGGGGAGTGAGGGTGGTGTGGTGGTAGTTCACGTTGGTGGAACCTGTGTGTGTGGGGAGGGTGGTTGTGTGGTAGTTCAGCGTTGACACAATATTGGAGCCTGTGTGTGTGTGTGGAGGGGTGGTTGTGGTGGTAGTTCAACGTTGACTGTGTGGAACCTGTGTGTGTGTGGGGGGGAGTGGGGGTGGTTGGTGGTAGTTCAACGTTGGCAATATTGGAACCTGTGTGTGTGTAGGGGGGGGGGAGTAGAGGGTGGTTGTGGTGGTAGTTCAACGTTGGCACAATATTGGAACCTGTGTGTGTGGGGGGGTAGAGGGGTTGTGTGGTGGTAGTTCAACGTTGACCTTGAAAGAAACATTAAGAAAAATAAGAGGAGAGAGAGAGAAATGTAAATAAAATATATTTCACATCACTAAACACTGAAGGGGATGGACTATTGCTCTGCCTGTGGGTCTAGCAGCAAGATTCACACACACACACACACACACACACAAACACAGACACACACACAGACACACACACACACACACACACAGGTAGGATAAAGGTCTGTTCTCTTATAGTGTGAATGGAACCTGTGTGTGTAGGGGGGTAGAGGGTGGTTGTGATGGTAGTTCAGCAGTGACACAATGTGGAACCTGTGTGTGTAGGGGGGTAGAGGGGTGGTTGTGGTGGTAGTTCAGCATTGGCACATGTGGAACCTGTGTGTGTGTGGGGGGGAGTGGGGGTGGTTGTGGTGGTAGTTCAGCGTTGACACAATGTGGAACCTGTGTGTGTGGGGGGGGGGGGTAGAGGGTGGTTGGTGGTAGTTCAACGTTGGCTGTGTGGGTTTCCTGTGTGTGTGTAGGGGGGGGAGTGGGGGTGGTTGTGATGGTGGTTCAGCGTGACTAATATTGGAACCTGTGTGTGTGTAGGGGGAGTAGAGGTGGTTGTGATGGTAGTTCTTGTTGACCTGTGTGGAACCTGTGTGTGTAGGGGGGGGGTAGAGGGGTGTGGTTGTGATGGTGGTTCAACGTTGGCCTGTGTGGAACCTGTGTGTGTGTGTGGGGGGGGTGGGGGGGTGGTGGTTGTGGTGGGCGTTGACACAATGTGGAACCTGTGTGTGTGTGTGGGGGGGGAGTGGGGGGTGGTTGTGGTGGTAGTTCAGCATTGACACAATATTGGAACCTGTGTGTGTGTGGGGGGGGTAGAGGGGGTGTAGTTGTGATGGTGGTTCAATGACCTGTGTTGGAACCTGTGTGTGTGGGGTGAGGTGGTTGTGGTGGTGGTTCAACGTTGACACAATGTGGAACCTGTGTGTGTGTAGGGGGGGGGGGGAAAGGGGTGGTTGTGGTGGTAGTTCAACGTTGACACAGCTGGGACCACTGTGTGGGGGGGGGCAGTGGGGGTGGTTGTGGTCGTGGTTCAACGTTGACACAATGTGGGACCTGTGTGTGTGTGTAGGGGGAGAAAGGGGTGGATTTGTGCTGAAGTAGTTCAACGTTGGCCTAATGTGGAACCTGTGTGTGTGTGGGGAGAGAGGGGAAAGGGTGTGGTTGTGGTGGTAGTTCAGCATTGACTGTGTGGAACCTGTGTGTGTGGGGGGGGGGCAGTGGGGGTGGTTGTGGTGGTAGTTAACGTTGGCACAATATTGGAACCTATTATTGTGTGGGGGCAGTAGAGGGTGTGGTTGTGGTGGTAGTTCAACGTTGGCACAATATTGGAACCATATTGTGGGGGGTGGGGGTGGGTTGTGGTGGTAGTTCAAGCAGAGAAAGGAAATTAAAGAAAAAATAGACTGAGGAGAGAGAGAGAGAGAGAGAGAATACTCTGGTAAAATATATTTCTACATCACTAAACACTGGAAAGGGATGGACTACTGCTCACACTGTGATATGTAGCATGAAATTCACACACACACACACACAAGCACAGACACACACACAGACACACACACACACACACACATAGGTGGGATAAAGAGTCCTGTGCTCTTATAGTGTGAGTGTTTATGAACCACTCAACCTCTGGTGTCAAACCAGGATCATGCATACATACATGCATACATTTAGTGTGTGTGTGTGTGTGTGTGTGTGTGTGTGTGTGTGTGTGTGTGTGTGTGGGGATGTTTGAGAACCCAAGATTTC
>NW_024745570.1:0-5913 GCF_018991925.1 Homarus americanus | reverse complement strand
CCATCACATGTCACAGTATTGCACATCACCTTATCAGGTCTAACACAATAGGGTTTCAACAGATTCACATGTACTAGTCTTTTTTATTCTTCATATCTTCAGGCTGGCTATGACATAGTTAACATCTCCTATCTTACTCAAAACTTCAAAGGGACCCTGATACTTAGCTTGTAGAAACTTCCTAATGGGCAAGAACAAAAGCACATTATCCCCAAATAAATTTCTATCTTCTGCAGTTTCAAATTCTTCTTCCCAATTCTCATGCAATAGTTTCAAGGGACCACAGATATTTCAGCCAAATATCAGTTCACTTGGTGAGAAATCCCAAACTAAGCTGTGTAGTACATCTGATAACATACAATAGATGTAATATAAACCAACATATAATATAATATAAACCAAGTGCACGCACAGGTATAGCTTCCAGATCTATAATTGAAGCACACATCACCAGTAACAAATATTCATTATCACACTCGGTTTCAGAAGAGGGGCCCACCCACTCCCAATGATTACTTTTAAAATGGCTCTCATCAACAACTTGGGTATAAGTTTTAAAAGGTGCAGTAACAATACTTGATTGGGCTTACCAGCTATGGCATACATGACATATACGACAAAATCTGCTATGCTGAAAGAGGAAACACTAGGTTATATCCCTGGTTCTGATTTTATTTAAAGCAAATAATGGAACCAACGACTGATTCAGAATCTTGAGCAGAAATCAACATCTCTCTTGTGACAGGAAGTCTACTGGAAATCAACATTCACATGATCCTTAGAATCTGTCTTTACATCACCTGACACATCACTAACAGGTTGATCTACTAGACCTGCAACTAACTGCTTTGTCTTAACATCAAACAGTCCATTCAAATCATAATCAGGCAAAACATCACATTGATTACTCACATCTGTCCCAGACATGTCACCATTTAGCTTGACTACGGGTTACAGCACAGAAGGGAATAACCCATACACTTACTCACAAGGTCTGCACCAGGGTTATTACTCAAGGTGTAAACACACAACTAATCCCGGAATAACAAGGCTACCAACTATATCATTTCCCAAGAAGACGTTACCCTCCACTGGCAAAACCTCCTGAACCCAACTGTAACTGGCTGAGACAAAGGTCCATCCGAAAGATACACTTTACACAAAGAACATAAATTAGTTCCCAATAACGCCCACTAACACAACATGCTCACCAGTATAAGCCTCTTCCACAGATGGAAGAGCACTTTTTCAACTTGAAATACTGAGTGAAGCACCAGTATCCTCAAAAATACTCACAGGACAGCAAACTACCCTCGGACAGGGGATACAAAACCAGGAAACTGAAAGGGCTGGAACAAATCTTTAGAATCCGCCAAACTGGGTCAGAAACCGCAGCAACATCATCTGCAGCACTATCTGCCGGACAATGCAAAATTGGCAACAGGCGTGTCATGGGATTCAGTAGCTTTGAGCTTAGGACATTGGGCAATGTAGTGACCAGGCTTTCTACAATAAAAACACACAGAAGTAATAACCCTGCTAGATCCATTACCACCATGACCATCAGAACCTCTGCCAACATTCTCAAAAGAGGGTTTATTACCTGTTACCAAACGGGTGCCACCTTGAGCTGGAGTCACGGCTGGGCCTGGAGCCTCATTAACTTTATGTTTATGAATCAGACACAAAATTTTCCGCCAAAATGGCAGCTTTCTCAATAGCTGTAACTTCCTTCTCACAAACGTACATAGGCACGTCTGGCAGGGGACACTTCTCAAATACTGCTCTAGTGCAATCAATTCACAAAGTTTATCATGGTTTTAACTCCACTATCCCATAGCCATCCGTCGCGCAACGAATTTGACAGGTATGACCATATTCGATATATGACTGATCGGGCAATTTGAATGTATTTCTAAACTTATCTCTGTATGACTGTTGTCAACTGGTAAGATTTCAAATAGCTTCCTTGACCACAGAATACTCATTTGCTGAGAGCTGGTTGAGGACAAGTAAGTGGAACGGCCTTTGCCCACAAGGACAGACTGGATCAGCAGGGGCCAATACTGTTGAGGCCAGGAAAGTGTTGTGGCAATCTGGTCAAATTGGATGAAAAACTCTTCCGGATAATGTTCCTCAAATTTTGGCACGAACTTTGTCACTTTAATTACATCAAACTTGACGTCATGACTCCAGGTAGCTCTCTTTGTCAACGCTCTAGCACAGAATGCCCTTTCTCTGTCCACAAATTTCTTTTCCTGCAACCTTAACTTCATTTCCTACTCAGCTTCTCTCTTTCTAACTGCCAACTCTATTAACTTAATTGTACGGATCTTCACTCCATCTCCCACACAATTGGAATGCAGACACATCCAAAATTGACTTTCCACCAAACAGCTAATTATGACATTTTTTAAAGTTGTCTTTTTCAGTTTTTGATTTAATCTCTACTTTGTAGCCAACGGCTTAATCATCTTTACGAATGATACTACACTCAAAACTTAACTGAAGGTTCAGTAATGAACTTAGCTAAATCAAAAGACTTCATTTTTTAAACATATGGCAACTTACCGACTAGTGAGAGAAAACTTATACCCAAAATAATTCGCAAACTTCACTCCTTGAATTACGTTAAAAGATAAATATGCTAATGAGGGGCACATATGGCACAACAAAAACAAAGCTTAAAAGCATTGGCAACTCAACTTTAGCAAGTCAAGGTTCAATCACAGCCCTCTCTTAGCAGTTAAGGAGTGAAGGTCTGGAACCATACACATTACAACAGATTTGAATAAAATTTAATAACAAAAATTTACCTGAATAAGTGTGTAGGTTTCCATCATGAACAGATACATATAGAATTAAATCAAGAGAATAAGGAATAAGCATAATCTACGTAAAGCCACTAATATATGCACAGTAAATAACAATACTCTTTGAATATCTTAAGTGATTGCACTTTACCCATAAATAATACTAGAGCAGCAATGAATAGTTAATACACAACTAAACTCGATTTGAAAAGGTATCCACCACTGAAAAACTCAAACGTTCATCCACCTCCAAGGCCAGCCAATGACTGACAAAGTTTCATACTCGAGGGAACTACAAACCTAAAACTAATATTAATCAACCATATTAAGCTACAAAATGCCGACATACATACAGAAAAATATTTTATGTATCAAATACCAGCCCTGCTCACACATCATTATACAAATTATATTTACATAACTTGGGGTAACATGCCTAAAAATATTTCATTATGCAGCACAACGCACCACTGTATTACATTACGCCATGCATAACAGTCCATCCAACCTATGTTTGAAGCTATCCAGCATATTCGAGTTAATGGTGATGTTTGGTAAATTATTTCTCGTCCACTATATTTCTAAACCAATGTTTACCTATTTCGCGCCTAAATATAAATTTATCTAATTTAAAACCATTGTTACGAGTTCGCTCCTGGTTGGATAGTTTGAGTACCTTTGCAATGTCCCCTTTGTTTAGTCCTGACTTCCATTTATACACCTCTATCATATCGCCCTCACTCTACGTCTGTCGAGTGCAAATCAATTTTTCAATTTCAATTGTTTATTCCTTGATCGAGGAAGCGGGATCCTAGTGCTGTCTCCGTCAGGGGGTCGTGGGTGGTGGTCCAGATCATGACAACTGCTAATTGATGAAGGTGAGGTTATTTCAATTCATTTTTGTTTGCTAATCTCAAGTTTAGACATAAAGAGGCACAATATTTTGACTACCAAATTTGATTTTTAACATGTTGACAAAATTGATACCACCCTACTTGCTAATCTTTCAGTGGTGTGTCATCTAACATCTAAACTCAGTATAATTTAAGAATAACCTTAATTACTTACTTCCAGACGATTAGTTTCGTAGCTTCTCCCGTGGTCAGGCTTACTCTTGGTGACGGTGAAGTAAACAGAGGAATATTGATGCCTTCTGTTTCAGGTTCATCTTCTGTTGGGCCCGAGACACTGAACCTGAGTAAAAATTAAGATAACATGAGATAAGGTTGAGGACTACTACTAACCTTCCTCCAGGATTGTTACCAATATTAGGAAGAAGTTAAGAAGGATTTATCAATTCAATTTCACTTCAATTTTATTCCATGATAGAGGAAGCGGGATCCTTGTGCTGTCACTAGGTACCCCTGTACAATGACACCAGAAGCTATCTGGCAAGTGTGAAAAGCATATACAGTATAAATATTATAAAGGGGCTTATTAAAGCCTAAGGAAGAAGGATATTCCTTTAACGCATAATCATTATTTACAAAATATCTGGCCAGTATTGGGAGGATCATCGTGTTCCGCCAGGGGTCGAGTGGTGGGTCCAGCAGGCGTCACGGAAGCGTTGTGTGGGGGACATCTTAGGAGGTAGTGAATAAGGGTGCTGTCGTGGTCTGCATAACGCACAAGAGTTGCTCAGGGATGGGATACCAATCTCAAGCAAAGTCATACCCAATGATGATACGGGCAGCAATCACGTCCCCTTCCGCGACCCTTTCCCGTAGACGTACGAGAGTCAGAAGTTTACGGATGACATCGTACCAGGTGGGCGGGGAGGATGGCTGCTTCCCGAGCTTCCTCTGTTTGCAGGATTTGGGTCCTAATTCAAAAGTGTGTTCGAGGAACAACGTAGCCAGTGGCCTTGTGGCAGCCAGTCTGGCAAGGTCATCCGCTGCCTCATTCCCCAAGATACCGACATGACTAGGTATCCATAGGAATGTCACAGGACGGCCTGCATCCTAAAGTGTGGATGTTAACCCTCGTATTCGGAGGATGAGGTCCTTATTTTCCTGATCCAAACGATCCTGTCGAGAGCAGACCTGGAATCGCAGCAGATGCAAGGCAAGAAACCATCTGCTTCTTTCCTCAGCGAGAAGGCAGCAAGGAGGGCTATTAGTTCAACCTGAGTGAGGATGCCCCGTCAGAAACTCTGAGAGACAGTTTGATAGGCTTCAGGGGCATGAGGACAGGAGATGTAGACACCAGCCCCCGGCCCTATCTGTAGTGCGGGGTCAACAGAACCATCAGTGCAGAGAGGACGACCCTACTTGGGACCAGTAAGGATCCTGGAGAGGTGGTATTAAGAGAATAACAGGGTTCACCTGGGATTTCGGGAGCGGTCCACCGAGGGCAATCACTTCAGGCTGAAAATCCAGCCAGGGAGAAGGAGACGAACCAACAGCAGGGTGACAACAATATCAGTCAGGAGGTCGTGTTCCTGAAGGCTCGGATGAGTGACCCCCGCCACTGTCTTCTAGGATGGAGGTCGGTCTCAGACAGCAGGAGTCAAGTTATGGACATAGTTCCCTGAGGATCCCGTAGAATGGAAACGGCAGTTTTAGTAAAACTCCTGGACACGATCCTGTAAGGGGAAAGATCAAGTTCGTTATACAGAGAAGTAGAGCGTGTCCACTGAGGAGCCCCAAGGGATGATACGAGCAGCTTTCCTCTGGATAACTTTTTGCAGACGGTTGACAGCAGTCCGACTAATCGTTGACGAGGGCAGGGCGGCGTAGTCGACACAGGAACGGACAAAGGACTTGCACATGGTGAGAAGCACAGGGATGGTGGCACCAAGGGAAACCCCTGCACGTGGTAGAAGGGAGCGAGACGCCGAAAGCATAATGTCTCGAAGATAGCGGACTTCAGGATCCTGACAACGTGCGAGTTACATACACACCCAGTTATTTTGTCTCATTAACCCAGCCAAAGGCGCCCTGATAAGAAAAGAGTTGGAATTACACGACCGTCCACACGGCCTTTGTTTTCGCAGTTGAAAGAAGAAACCAAGTGAATCACACTCTCTGAGACCAGATCAAGACTTCACTGCATGCTGAGGTAGTCAGGGCAGCAATATGCAACCGAACGAAGTACAACA